>NC_137194.1:23873054-23905554 GCF_960531495.2 Zeus faber | reverse complement strand
GCGCGCACACCTGTGATCTCTCCCTTCTGGATGGTGAAGGGGATGACCAGGTCAAAGGGTCTGAGGCCAGCCACATCCAGACCGTTCATTCCAATCGGCCGGTCCGTCGCCTAGACAACACAGGGGCGACAGTCAGACATGACCAACCCGCCTCAGTGACGAGATAACGCACCGGGCCGAGAGAGAGGGAGATGCGTGACTATGAGGATGAGGGATGATGAGCAGACGATGAGTCGGTGACAAACAATGGCAGAATGACAACCAGATACAGAGGCTGAACAAAACCAGGCTCAAGTTTCCACACACCAAAAAAAGACTTAAAAAAAAAAAAAAAACGGATGTAACGGGACAACCACAACACGAAATGAGCAACAATGGAGACGACGACCAGTGATCATGATCATGATGATGACACCGACACAGAACTGCGAGAGAGAGAAAGAATGACATGAGGGGGGGGACGGGGGATTAAAAAAAAAAAAAAAATAAAAAAAATAAAAAAAAGGCATGGTCGTCAGGGGAGAAATGAGCAGTCTCAATGACAGAGCAAACGGAGGACAGCCATTTTGTCAAATGCGGTGCAGCAGACCTGCCCCGCATTGGTGATGACTCGCAAAATGGCCGTTGTGCTTTCCCAAGCAAATGCTGGAAACTAGGAGATCACATCTGGCATCGCTGCACTACAGGGCTGCACGGAAGCCGCCGAGGTGAATTGCCAGTGGCGATCTTTGGTAATAGGCATATCCCCTTATTTATTCATTGATTTTTCGCCTCTAAACAAAAAAGGAGAAATTTCCAACTCCGAATGACGCAAATTTGCCCTATTTCACTGAAAATAGAGTCGTTCCACGGCTGGTTTGCTCAGCGTTGTACAGCCCTAGTGTGCCGCACCATGTGTCTGACAACTGGAAGAGCGCTCGGATACACATGAAACACCTGCAAGGAGAAGCCATGGAGACCAGACGTCGGACGCAGAGTTATGGACAAAGATGAGTGAAAAGAAAACTGAGTATGATGACGTTTAAAGAGAAGAGAAAATTAGGTTATGGGGGGGGCGCAGAGGTCTAGGTACCCAGGGTTGTTGAGCGTAGTACTGGGGCATTTGGCTCTGCTGCATGAGCTGGTCTGACGGAGCTCCTTCCAGCGCCTGGGAGGGGGCACGGGGGGAGGGGAGGTGGAGTTAAGGTGGAGGCAACAAGAGGATGAGAGGGAGAAAAAAAAAATTTGAGGAGGGATAAAAACAGTGGTCAGTGTTTTTTTCTTTAAAAAAAAAAATTAATAAATAAATAAAAATAGTACAAGTTTAATGTGACTTGGAGCCAACCGGGTCACTGCTGTGGAGTAGAATGAGCAGAAAAAAATAAAAATGTTAATCACTGCAGTATATCACCCCAGTTGTCTTAGGATAACACACTTTAGCAACCAAACATACACCCCATGGGATTAATAAAGCGCACACACGCAACCTTTCAAAACCACGGTTGAGACAAATACAAAACAAACAATGAGTCAGCGCCACCAAAGAGCATATAAGATGGAGCATAGTATAAAAATGAACATTTTGTATTAAAAAAAATTTTTTTATAAAACCATCTCTTAAAATGTTCAGGTTTATACTGCTTTACTTTAAATGTTCAATTTTATTTCCAACTATCCTGCCATGTTTGACATTTTCTTGTATAGTAGTTAATTTTTAAGGTTTGTATCATATTGATAATTTTTTTTACATTACAGGTTTATTTACCATTAATATTTCCATGTTATTGTGTCCACTTGAAGCAACACTATAACTTTTTTACCTTATAATTACAGCTTCAGACTCATGTTGATGGTACACTGAATTCTAATATGGAGAATGGCACCTCTTTCGGACTGAGTTTTAGGACAGTGGTGTAAAAGTGCCATTGCACTTAAAACTGTAGGGGCGCCAAATCCCAGAAGTTACGTAGCACTGCTTTAACTGTGAGGTTATATCGACACATTTCATTTTTTATTCTATCGTTTGTAATCCTCACTGCCATTGTTTCTTGATGCGAGCCGCTGGGAAGTCATCCATCCACTCACCGTGACCTGGAAGGGGCTGTTGGGGATGTGCTCGCCGCCAAAGCGCACGCAGATGACGTACTCGCCGGGCTGCGGCGCCGTGTAGAAGATGTCGAAGGTGCCGTCCTCATTCTCCACCACGTCCACGTCCAGCTCCACCCCCTCGGGCGTGCACACGCTGCATGTCACCTTGCCCTTCCCGGCCGCCTTGGCATCCACCGTTATCACCGTCTGCTCGCCGATCTGGATGGTGGGGCCCACGCCGGCGCCTGCGGGGGTGAGAACGATGGAGCTTTTTTTTTTCTTTTTTTTTTATTTTTAAATATGTTCAGCGTGGTCAGGCATGCAGACACTGGAACCACACACACCAGTCTCACACACCAGTCTCACACACCCACACAGTCCACCATGCACATTCCACAACCACAAGACCAGGTTTGAGGGGGACGAGACAAAACTGTTATCATCACTACCCATGTTACAAAATTAACCTTTTGTTATATTATTACGAACACCTTATAACTAGTATTGGAAGCCAAATTAGCCAGAATGCCATTCCACCATGCCGCCTACCTACTCCGTTAGTCCATTAGTCTGCCCGGTTTAGGGATGGAGGGAGAGAGAGAGAGAGAGAGAGGGAAACGAGAGACCATTAGAAGAAGATCAGAAGAGACAAGGTAGACTATAGGGAAAGATGAGAAAATAAGATGACGTTCAGAGTGAGTCGGAATGGAATAGAAGGTTATCCCATTGGCAGGTGACATCGCTATCCTCATGCCCAGAGAGAAAGAGAGGGAGCAGGCAGAAGAGTTGTTCCTCTGTGGTACAGAGCCCGTTGGTTGTGGTGGTGCTTACCGAGACCGTGACCGCCGATTGAGACTGAGGGAAGGAACGGTGAGAAGCAGGGGAGTGAGAAACAAACAAAAAAAAAAAAAAAAAAAAAAGTGACAAATAAAAAGACAGGTCAGGTGTGCTGGAGGTAGAGGGGAGGTGAGGCAGCTGTGCTCAAAAAAATAAAATTAAAATGGTGGAGGCCGAATGTGAAGCAGTGTGTGTGGGTGTAGGTTTGCATATCTGGGTGTAAAGCATAATTCCGGGCTAGTTCTCGTAATTGGTTGTGTGTGTGTGTGTATATATATATACACACACATATATACATACACACACGGGATAAACCCGCATGGGCAGGACAGCGAGAGAAACATGACACTGATGCAAGAGAGAAAAAAGTGACTTAAAAGTGAAATAAAACAGAATTAAGGAGGAATAAAACCTAAATTGGACAATATCTAGATCGCACAGAACTTTCCAACTTTTGTGCAATTCTAATTGAAATCCCTTTTTTCTGTGACAGTAGGGTCAGAAATGACACTTTAATTACACTCCAATACAACAGTGTTTGGAGGAGTATCAGTCAGGTGTAGTTGGGAAAGGCAGATGAAACGCTGTAAAATTGTGATAAAATACTTGTTTTAAGAACTTTCCAGATAACAAGGAATTGGAAAAGAGCACACCCCCAGACCTAGACCGTTGGAAGAACACAACAAAACAAAAAAAACATGGAATTCCAAAAAGCCCTTTAGCAATAGGAAAAAAATAAAAAATAAAAAGTGGGATTTATATACAGCTAAATTACAAGATACAAGATTTCATATACGTATAATTCCTATTTACAATGTACAGTATATCTGACTGCAATATTTATATAATCTATTTAATATATAACTATAGATAACAGATAGAAAACAGTTCATCCTTTGACTTTTTTGGGATGCGTTTATTTAATTTATTATTTTCATTCATCATTATTTATATACTGCTTTGTTCTGTCTTTCCTAAGACACTACGCCTTGTTTTGGTTTCCAGCCATGACTTAATATATCAGCTTATATCAGCTTTTGAAGAAAGAACGTTTCTGTCTAAAAGTATTTAAATAACAAAATGCTTGGCACATGAAGGCTGAATATACTGCATGGCAGTAGAATGAAATAAGACACAAAGTATAATTATCCCCCACAACAACACCCATATATGGAATGACTGCTCCCGCTCCCACCTGTGACGGTGCACTTGCTGGCGTCCCCGGTGGGCAGGGCACGGATGCGGTATGGGGAGTAGGGGATCTCATCGCCGCCGTACTTGATCAGGATGGTGTAGCGGCCGGTCATGTCGGGCACGTAGGACACCAGGTAGGTGCCGTCGTGGTTGTCGCGGATGTTTGCCTTCTTGGGCTTACCCTCTGGGTCCTGGTGGGGGAGGAGGAGGAGGAGGAAGGTGTTTTTTTTAGGTTGTTTAAAGTTTGTAGGTTGCTGCTAGATAAGATATATTCTTTTCCTTCTATGAAGAATGGCAAATTGCTGTTTTACAGTAGATAACAAAAAAAGAGGCTATAATAAAGAATTACGAAAAAAATTCAAAATGTTGCGCTAACACAACATACAATAAACGTAAACAGTAACTTAAATACCTACTCTTCTCGATAAACAATAAAAATAAACCTAATAAACCTAACAAATAAAAAGACCTATAATGTATAAATAATAATACAAATAAAACCTTACAGTTACCAATAACTAAAATAAAATCAAACCTAAAAATGTACAATAAACAAACCTAATAAGCAATGGCTGATCAGTAGCTGATTAGTTTACTAACTATAAAAACAGGCTTCACATGATTTTGATCCCTGCGTCTCAAATTTGGGCAAATTTATTTATCTATTTATTTTTAAGTGGCTTGCCATTGGACAGTTTGGTGTGTGTGTGTGTGTGTGTGTGCACGCGCGCACACTCACAGTGATCTGCACGGCCAGCAGCCCCTCCCCGGCATCCTTGGCGTCGATGGTGAACTCAACAGGCAGGGAGGCGGGCACCCCGGTGGTGTTGAGACCCGGGCCGCTGGCACGCACCTTGCTGGCGTCATGTGTCGGCAACACCTTCACCTTGTAGGGACTGAGTCGGGAGAGGGAACGGACAGAAAGTTAGAGGACAGAAATGTTTTTTATTTTATTTAAATATGGCGGACACTTCATGTATCTTTTACCTGCGTGGGATCTCCTCATCCGCGTAGAGCACGTTGATGGAGTAGGGTCCCTCTCTGGTGGGAACGTAGTTGACCGTGTGAGTCTGGTCTCCGTTATCCACCACCTCCACAGGCTCCACCACCCCTACACACAAAAGATCAGCGATATTACGTTATGACCGTGACCATGATTCATTATTATGGTTTGACCAATCGCCAGAAAACACAGACACAAAACGCTTACCCTTGGGGCCCTGGACGCGAACCTGCAGTGGGGCCACGCCTGCCTTGGAGGCATCCACCGTGAACGCCTGAGGGATGTTGGCGCGGACGTTGTTACCCAGCCCGGGTCCCTGGCACTTCACCTTGGTGCTATCCACCGTGTCACTGACCGGCACCGAGAACGGGCTTCCTGCACAGACAGGAAGAGAGGACTGAATGAGTGGGACACCGAACCTCGGAAGCTCGAGTTGAAAGAGCCTAGCCAACCGGTCAAAGGAAAAATAAAAGTGAGATGGTTTTGAGGCGTCCCCATCTCTTGGGTACCTGTGATAGGTTGTCCTCCGTAGGTGATGTTGAGGTTGTAGGTTCCCGGCTCGTAAGGGATGTACTCCACGCTGCAGCTGCCATCTTTGTTGTCCGTGCAGGACATCTTGGCCTCGGACGGGCCCTCCACCGCCAGACCAAGACCACCGGTGCCCGCCCCACTGGGTTGGACGCAGTGAGAAATAGAGATGTGTGATTTAGGACTTACTGTTAAAGAAAAAAAAAAAAAAGCCCTAATCAAGTTAATCACACACACCACTTACCGGGTTTCCACTGTGAACTTGTTGGCTTTGTTGGTGATTCCGCCTTTCAGGCCGGGGCCGTGCACCCGCACACGAGTAGGGTCGCAGCCCTCGGTGACGGCGACGCGGAACGGACTCTTCGGAACCAGGGCACCGTCGTAGGCCACCTCCACACTGTGTGGTCCTGAGACACAAATGCAAAACTTAGAAGAAGGCTTCCAGTCGATAAAATCAGTATCACTAGCAATACTGGTTTATTTTGACTCTGACTTTAATTGAAAATGGTCAAAATATATATTCAATATAATATTATTAATATTATATTGATTAAATGCTCAGATTTCGGCCTTTTGCACGCATTTTGCATAATTTTCATCCACTCACCCTCCTCGTAGGGAGTGTACTCCACGCTGTAGGTTCCGTCTCCCAGGTCGGTGATGAGGGCGTCCGTGTGACTGCCTGACGGGTTGCTGATCAGTGTGTTGATGTGGTCGCCGCCACTCTGCGTGAGCGCACGAGCGTCCACGGTGAAGTCTGTGGTCGCCTCGCGGAACACACCTTACGAAGGAAGAACATGGAGCACAGGTTATTATAGAGGAAGTCGGTAAAGGACAAGAGTAGGAGTAGTGACTGCAAAAAACAAATCTTGTTTCCTTTAGTATTTTTTTATTATTATTGTTTATTTTTAGGCTAATTTTATAGTTTGTTTCTTTTGGGATTTTTTTTTTCTTGTTTATTTAAATATCTATTTCTTTTTATTTTTAATTAAATTTTTATTCTATAACTTATAATTTCCCATTGTTTCCCTCTGGTGATGAATAAACTATCGGTCTAATAGAACGCATCTGTTTACAGAACACATTAATGGGGAATTTTTCACTCAAACTTGAATTGACTATGGTCAACCGCTGGTAAAGTTAAGACTAACTTTAGTAACTGGTTTTATTATTCTATCTCGGAAAGAAATTTATTGTAAAAAAATTTAATAATATTAATTGACGTCCTTTGCTTTAACATGACTTTACCTTTGCCCTCAACTCCGGGCCCGAACACGCGAACGCCACTGGCGTCGACGGCAGGCTCCACGCTGAGGCGAGCGGGGAAGTTCGGCACGTCCTGGCCCCCGTAGCGGATGGTGAGCGTGTAGGAACCGGGGTAGAGGGGGATGTAGGTGATGGTGTAGGTCCCATCTCCGTTGTCCTGGATGTGGACCTCCGCCTCTGTCCCGCTGTCCGAGATGATCTCGATGGTCAGCTCGGCTGGTCCCGCGTTGGTGCAGTCTACGATGAACTCCCCCGTTTCGCCCACCTTGGCGCGTTCCAAGCCTGGACCGGAACAGCGAACCTGAGCAGACGGGATAGAGGTGAATGATAATATCTCACACACACACACACACACACACACACACACACACACACACACACACACACACACACACACACACACACACACACACACACACACACACACACACACACACACACACACACACACACACACACACACACACACACACACACACACAAAATGTATTTAGAAGCTTTCTTTGGCCCCAATTAGTCTGCTTTGTCAACCAATATATACAAAGTGTGTGTCCATGTGCCAATGGACATGCTTTTCCAATGAGGAGAGAAATCACTTAGTTGTTGATGGAAAAGCATTTTGTCTTTGCTGACCTTGGATGGATCAGTAGCAGGATATGCTGTGGGGGTGTAGGGCGAACCAGGGATCGGAGCTCCGTCATAGGTTAGCTCCACCTGGTACGGGCCCGCCTCCCGGGGAATGAATTTCACCTGGCTAGTCTCTGGGCTCAGTCCTGGCTCCACCTACGATAAGAAATATAAAATGTGTCAGCAAACCAAAAGTGTTTTTAAATGAAGGCCTACCCATCTCACGGCAGTAATGCAAACAATGAAAAGGCTGTAGGTGGAGTCAAGAAATGTTTTATGCGTTTGTTCAAAGGTTTTACAAGTCCAAGTTAGAATTACGAGCCCTTACCTTGCTGGCCACTGGCTTTCCTGACGGACCAGTCACCTTGGCACCAACTTTACCCTGACCGCCAGCACCCTTCGACTTCACAGTCACTTCCTGGTCCTTGCCTATAGTCATCTCTACAGAGACACACAAGAGGGCAAGTGCTGTAGAAAACACCAATTAAAAGTCTCAAGAGCTTTCTCTCTCATGCAGGGAGAGTCAGTGTAGTGGTCATCTTAAGTACAGGAACCAAAATTAGTCCCACGAAGGACGTCAGAAGGATAGCTGAGGGTACATCCAAAAGACCAGTTAAAAGGAACGTGTCTAAACCATGACGGCCAAGTATCTAAAGAGGACTCGTACTGTCTCCCAGGCCTGTGACGTTTATCTTGCTGAGGTCCAGCGTGGGCGCCACGCCCACATTGAAGGGGCTCTTGGGGACGTGGTCTCCTCCGTAGGTCACGGCCACTCCCAACGGACCCTGCAGCCAGAGAGGGGGTGAAGTGCAGAAACACAGCTTGCTAATTTGTCTCTAAAAAGGGCTATCTTGCAATGCTTGAGGTACATTTAATCCAACAATCTTGATGTGTGTGTGTTTTTCCTTTCCCATCTTACCTGCTGTACGGGTGTGTATTTGACGGTGTGTGTGTTATCGTGGTTATTAATGACTTCAAAGTCCTTGACAGCCTCTGCCTTGATCGGGCCGCTGAAGTTGCAGTCCAGATTGGCCTTGCCTGCCCCCTTGGTGTTCACGGTGAAGTGCGTGGGCTTGTTCAGCTCAACGCCTGAGACACAAACCGCAAAGGTTTCATTTTAGGGGCAACGTTGAGGTAAAAATTAGACGGTATATTGTGGTTTGCGCGAGGTTGGCGTTCTTACCGCTGCGACTGAGTCCGGGGCCCTCGGCCTTGACTTTGCTGGCGTCGTGCGACGGGTCCACTTTGATCCTGATGGGAGTCATCGGAATGGCCTGGAAGAAACAAACACAATTAAATGATGTTCGAGAGAAGTTAACACACATATACACATACACACACACAAACCTGGTCAGCAAAGAGGACCATGATGGTGTAGCTGCCTGCACCAGGCGGAGTGTATTTGACGGTGAAGGTGTCGTTGTCGTTCCTGATGATGTCGAAGTCAATGTCGGCCTCGGCTGGTCCCACCACGCCGGGGGCGCACTTGATCCCTATGCTGATGTCGCCTGTACAGGAGAGACAGGGCTCAGCATTCACACACACACTCAGAGACCCCATTTTATATATTTCACTTTGGTCTCTGTGCCGTCGGTCTGCTCGGTCAACTCAAAAAAACGTCAGAATAAAACTTTTATCACCTTGCCCAGCCTCTGCGCAGTCCACAGTGAAATAGGTGGGCTCAAAGGCCTTGAGACCAGTCTTGGCCACGCCGGGTCCTGAGACCTTCACTTTGTTTGGATGGCAGCCGGCTCCCACATTCATCTGTGGAACCCCAAAGCAGTCAGCGTTTAGTTTATGAGGTCAAAACCCTGTAGACGGGAATTAAATGATAGTAAATGTTTCAATAACAGCTCGGACCGGCGGCCATGTGCACTCACTCTAAATGGGCTTTCAGGGATGTTGACTCCTCCCCAAGAGACCATGACGGTGTGCTTGAGAGGTTTCCGCGGGGTGTAAGTGCAGGCGTAAGTCCCGTTGCCGTTGTCCTTCACCTGGACGTCCAACGGAGTGCCTTCGCCATCCTGGAAACAAAACTTTCAAGACTTTTACAGGGCTTAAGGAGAAATGGCTCGAGATAGATTGGTTGATACTATATTGAGTGGGGGACTTTTTGGATTGCATTTTTGAACAGAAACCGCCAATCCCCACCTGAGCCACGATCTTCAGCGGGGCTTTGCCTCCCTGCTTGGCGTCAACGGTGAACTCTGTGGGTTTTCCGACGGCCAAGCCGCTGCTCTGCAGGCCCGGACCGTACGCCTTCACCTGGAATGCAACATCCGCTTCAAGAACTGCACGGGCGGCAAGGGCCGACATTGCCCGGCTTTTAGAATTCCCATGTGCCGTGGGTATTTAAGAGCGCACACCTTGTCGGGGTAGAAGTCTTTCCCCGGCGGGTTGACGATCTCCGCCATGAAGGGAGAGTGCTGGATGTCCTCGATGTTGCACAGCACGTGTACGGCGTACTCGCCGGGCTCCGTGGGCCAGTAGCGCACGTCGCAGGAGCCGTCGCCCTTGTCGTCGCACTCGATCTTGGCCTGGGATGGGCCCTCCACGGAGAAACCTTGAAAGGAGGACAAGGCCATGAAGCCAATAGTGAGAACAGTCTAAAATGGAGCAAAGGGATGGAGTAGCCTCAAGAAACCAGTTCTGATTTTTATTTTATTTTTTTACTCAAAGCCAACTTTAACTCACCCAGCGTTCCCACGTTGTCGCCCACGGCCTCCACCACAAAGTCAGCCGACTTGCCGACCACGCCACCCTCCAACCCGGGTCCCCAGGCTCGCACCTTCTGAGCACCTGCCTCCGCGCCGATCTTCACCTCGATCGGACTGAAGTGAAGGAATCAAAATTAAGTCATGTCGGCAAAAAAACTACATTTTATTGCTTCTAGAAATGTCCAGCTGCTTACCTGCGGGGGATGTGCTGTCCTCCCCAGGTGATGGTGATGCTGTATGTTCCAGGCGTGGTTGGGTAATAGTCAAAGCCGTACACGCCGTCTCCCAAATCTTTCCTCTTGCACGGCTCCTCGAGACCCTCTGGCACAACACATTTCCACATTCATTTAGAATGCTGAAACTAACTTATTGATCCAACGCGCTCCAAACTGGGCACAGCCAAGGAAAAGAGTTTCTTCAGCAAATGAGAATTTAGCCTGTAGGTGGAAGCCACTTCTGCTACTTCCAATAACAATCCGGACTTACTGGGGCCTTTGATGGTGACTTTGAGCTCTCCCGTCCCGGCCCCTTTGGTGTAGACCTTGAAATCCGCCGTCTCCTTCACCCGCAGGCCCTTGGGCTGCAGGCCACGGCCCTTTGCCCGGCACAGACTGGGGTTACAAGCTGCAAGAAGAGGGAAATAAAAGGAAGTGGGGGACGCAAAAGACAAATATTAACAGAGAGGAGTAAAAACACAACATAATGGAGCGGTTGTACAAAAGATAGCAGGGAGAGCGATAAACACAGACGGTCATGAGTATTTTGACTCCATGATCATGGCCACATGCGACAGCTGTGGTTTCGGGCAGAGAGAGAGAGAGGAATGGAGGCGTGGGGTGAATGATATGAAAACAAAACAATTTCATCTAAGCTGCACACCCATCACACTTGGGCTCGAACCGCAGAAGGGGAAGTAGGTTCTTATCCCTCCAGGAAGCCGGCTAAGACTTCACAGCGCCCGATTATGAAGTATATGTCAAATTGCATCGGCTGAGTCACGGTCGGTTGCCCCTGGAAACCCCACAGGAAAAAGAGGGCGAAACACTCCAAACGAGCAAACACCAACGGAAAAAGGATAGGACGAGATAATCTAATATTCTAATCTGTGTTCACTCATTTTCAGTCTTTAAAACCGTAAGGAACAAGAAATAACGTGGGAGCCAGTTAGTAGTATTTCCATATGGGTGTATTTTCTTAAAAGTTCCTTAATAGGGAGGCAAAGCGCTTGGGAATGTTTGAGTCAGAATTAAGTTTTGGAGGCAGATGACACACAAAGCATTCAAGATGAAGAAGTTAGTCACAGGCGTGCAATTCAGCATGCAGTCACACGCACAAGGAATTGGGAAAAAAGCTAATTCTCGCATACTCCGCAAAAACATACTACATCAAAGACTGAACTGGCACAGATACCACACACGTACAGGCACACACACAGTACCCAAGAGATATCCCAGGAAACAGGAAATGACAGCAGAAGAAAGAGGCTGCTCCAGAAAGGGAGGAGATACCACCAGGCTTCTATCAAAGAGAAGGGAGAAAAAAGAAAGAGAAAGAAAGAAAGAAAGAAAAAGGACTACCGTGAAAAGACAGAGCAAGAAGGCAAAACATCAAGTACAGTAGCAAGAACAGAGAACGAGGCAAAAGCGGAAAAAAGGGAAGTACAACTGTCATTGAAACAGCTGATATTCCTTCCATCACAACGAGGAATTCCTGTGCCCTCAAATAAGAGAATTCAGGTTTGTATCGGGAGCATTGAGACTGATGGCTGGAGCGACTGAAGCAGCGTTTTCGTTCGACCAATCGGATACTATAGAAACGGAAACCGAAATGATTGGAGCCAAAAACGAAGAAAGATGGTGGCTGGACAGCACCGTTCTGGAAGATGACATCGAATTAAGATGATCTCAACCAACTTCTATTCTCCAGAAAAAGAAACACTAGACGCATGTTATAACCACTCCGCACAATTCCCCCTCACACACACATTCTGACCTTGCACTTTCTTTTAGAGAGAGCAAGAGAATCCCTGTTGTCACATTCTCCAGCCTAGTCAACCATTCCAGTCCCATCCTCCTTCTTACCCTCTCCCACACTGACGGTGAAGGGACTCTTGCTGATCTGTCCGCCGGCGAAGGTGACGTAGATGATGTGCTGGCCCTCCTGCGTAGGCTTGTAGGTGCAGCGGTAGCTACTGTTGCCCTTGTCCTCGATGTTGCACTCCACCGTGTTCTTCTTCCCGGCTGGGTCCATGATCACCACCTCCACTTCCCCAACACCAGCACCTGGGGGAGGTAAAAAAAATAAAAATAAAATAACAGACGCTTATCAAAAATGAGAAAGCGGGAGAGCAGGGTGAGAAAGAAACTAGTCGCCAAAAATAATTCCGCTACTACGTCCTCATCACCTGCTGTGTAGACATCAAAGTATGTGGCCTTGTTGGCGATGTTTCCGGAAGGCTCCAGGCCGGGTCCCTGGGCCGTGGCCTTGCTGGAGTCTCCCTGGGCCATTCCCACCTCCACCTCGAAGGGGCTCTTAGAGATATGCTGCCCCGCGAACAACACCGTCACCTGAGGAGCAGAGGGGGGGGGGCCATGGGATGATTTACTGTCCGTGCTTTTGCCACCGTGACACAGCAGCTGAGCACAGGAGCTTTTAGAGGTGGTTATGTCAAACAGAAGCCATGAGGATTACCTTGTGCATTCCAGTGACTTTGGGAATGTAGAAGACGGAGTAGGTGCGGTTCTTATCGTTGTTGGCCGTCACTTTACCCTTGAGTGGCAAAAAAATAAATAAAAACAACGCGTGACTGGGAACCGGGACCCAGAAACAAAGCCCAAATACTAGTTCATAGTTTTGGTGTGTATCGTTTCCGTACCTCCTCTCTGTGTCCAGCAGGATCCTCCACGTAGACCAGCACCTCGCCCATCCCGGCGCTGATGGTCTCCACGGTGAAGACGGCCTTCTTCATCACGACATTGCCGAGAGGCTCCACACCTGGGTAGGTGAGGGGCGATTGGGAAAGTGGAGATGAATGGAAGTCGAAAATATAGATTCTGTGTTCTTCTTGCCGACCATCGCATACCTGGTCCATAGGCGCGGGCCTTCTTAGGGTTGAGTTTTGGTCGAAGGGGAGCACCGGGCTTCAGTTTGGCCTTGGGGAACTGGGATAGGTAGGTCATGACGGAATGTTCGTCCACGTTGGGGTCGACAATCTCCTCTGGAGTGATCACCTAGGGAGTCCAGGAAGGACAGAATGAAGTCTTCTCCCTCCCCCATATGGAGAAAAGCCTAATCTCGCACACACGTGTTTGTTCGGGCAGACAAAGTTGTGGTTCTACATGGAGAACACATGGTGTGCCTGCGTGTGCGTGCGTTGTCGTGGGAGCAGTTATAAACGTTGACCGATTTGGAAGGGATTCAAACAACAAATCGAATTCACCCCAGTTCAACTCAGAACTTCTCAAAGTAGCTGAGACACAGATACCTTCACCAAGGCACCGTGGCACGCACATCCTCTGATTTACAAGCCACAGCAGCAGTGGCACGGAGGTGGGGGGAGAGTTTCTGAGCAGAAACTGAACTGTGGGCGGAAACAACCAGCGACCACAGATCCAACTGTCAACATGCCACACTGTGCCAATACCATGCCTACACAACACTGAGGCATGACAATACTGCCAGCGCTGCATGACCAGCAATATGTTAATGCTGCACGGGGGCGGCGGACCAGCCTTGTGGAATAAAATACAAGGCTTAAGCCCTGTTGCGTTACATAGATGGATGCTCAGTTCATGCCCGGAGGGAAATTGCAGCGAAAGATCACAGCGAAGATCATAGGCAATAATAATAAAGTAATTAAATAAAAAAAAGTAAAAACTATTGTCAATATACAATAAACCTCAAAATGAAGCAAGAATATATAAAAATAGTCAATATAAACAACAAACCTAAAATGTAACAAAATAAAATTAGAAAAATTGTCAATATATAATACATCTAGAAAAGTACAAAGAATTGAAAAAATATTATAAAAAAACTTAAAGATTAAGAATAAATCATGTAAATAAACCTTTAAAAAAAAAAAATTCAATATACAATAAACCTAAAAATTAACAATAACAATAAGTCATGCGAGTTTACGACGCTAGGTTAGATTGGTCCATCAGAGCCAGAAGGGGTCAGATAAGGCCAGTCTTTTTTTTTTTGTCCCCCCACCCCCCCACCCCCAGAGAGCCAAATTAGATCCATATGGGACCTATTGGTCTAGAACAGGCCCCACGTACCTGTGGGATCCCCAGCCAGTCATCAGCTTGCTGCATGGCCTCACGGGCATTGTCCACCGGCTTGGTCTGGTCCCACTGGTCCCAGTCCGGGCACAGACCTGAGAAAAGAGAACGAGAAGTCGTGTTAAAAAAATAAATAAAAAAGTACAAAAAAAACAACAAAAAAAAACAAAAAACACAAGCGTTCAAACAAATCTTAATTTAATGGTAATTTTAATGGTCTTCATGCGGGAACAAACACTACATTCTATTACTTAAGCAATCCAATTGGGGGCAATAACCTCCAACTCCCAGAATGAAGTGAGAGCCTTTATGAGATTAAACAGATAAAATGAACTTTTTTTTTTAATCTAATTGAATCATGATTATTACTTATCTTCTTGTTTAACATACTATCTCATCTTCTTCCAGCCCTCAGACTCGCTGGCTCCGCGGTATGAATTTACTTATATAGAATTGGATTACGGACAGTTCCATTGTAAAAGCAAGCCGATAAATAAAAACAATAAACCGGATAAGTCACTTTCTGATTCCTTTTGTTTTTAGGAGACCTCCAGATATGGAGGTCGATTTGTCATGTTAAGACATTCACCTTTGGCAGGATTTGCTTATCTCGTTGGAAAGGTATGCCAAACATTCCCGGCATGTAAACAGAAACTTTGCTGCCCGCTTCCCCAGCGCCCCACCCCACCCACCTTTATCCTCCCCTTTTCTTCCACTTCTGTAATCTCTTCTCCAATGACCTATTCCCTTTTTCCATCTCCCTCTCCTCCGTTCACCTCGCTGCCAACCATGCGCTCACACCCCGCCTCATACAGGGACATGGATTATGCACTTACACTTTCCCCCTGACCTCAGGTCAGCAGCTGTCCGTCAGCCTTGTTTTTATTTCGCGCCCCGCCCCCCTTTCCTTTCTCAAGCCGCAGCTCCGTTGCCATGAAAGTTTTCCAAAAGACACTCCAGAAGCTCTGCACATGTGCTAGCATTTCCACAGCCTCCCGTCGTTCACATAACATACACATGCGCGCCGTCCCCCTCACCCCCGTCCACCCTTCCCTGACCCCGCTCCCGTCGGTTGGCATTCTCCTAACCTGGAGCACAGCTGTCCACCAGCGCCCCCAGCGCCCGGCCACTCTGCCAGTCCCTGCTGAAGTTGGTGATGGGCAGCTCTGGCAGCTTGTTCTGGATCCAGCCCAAGAGCCTCTGCTTGGGGGTCTTCTGCCTGCCGTCGTCCGCCTCCTCCTCCTCGTCCCACATGGGCATGGAGATGGAGTAGTGCAGGATCAGGGTCCAGATCAGGCCCAGGATCAGTTTCAGGTTCCCATCCACGATGGCTTTAGAGTCTGGGGAAGATAAAAGATAAACAAGAGAAAACACAAGTCTTAAAATTATTTTCATTTGTAGCTTTTTGGAGAGGCCGGAGGGTGACAGACAGGTCCACCAGGTTAATTACACACAGGACGATTTGGATTCCCTGAAACAACGTTCAATTCCAGTCAGTCACTGAATCAGGGCCAGCGGAGAAGGTCTAGAATTGGGCATTTTGATTGGACTTCACCCTTGCCCAGGTAGCGATCTAAGCCGATTCTGATTGAAAAATAAGTCCCACCCCCATGAAAAGTCTTCTACAACACTGGCATTTCATGTAAACATTGGAGGCTAAAGGCTTCCTTCTAGTCGCCACCAGCAGAGCCGCATGGCTCATGGCACACGTACTACCAGAGAGCAGGAGCATGTATAGTTGCACGTTGCCGTAGTGATATTCTCCTGAAAGACAGGGGGCAAACCACCACAAACTGAAAGAACTGTCCCGAGGGAAGGATCTGAATAGCTAGAGCAGTAAAATTCAAATAGAAAGTGTTAAATGTCTGTATATTTACTGTAGACAGTGCAGTTTGTTTGTTTATATATATATATATATATATATATATATATATATATATATATATATATATATATAGTGCCGATAAATTTAAATAATCAGAATCTTTGGACAGAGACGCCGCCATCACCTTCCATGAACTCAACGCCATTTGATGATTTTTTCACATGGATGGATAGCACAAATTGTACCTGCCGAACAACCTCGCTTTGGACGCGGCCATCTTGAATGACCCGAAGCGCACGGCGCGGAGTTCCAAAAAAAATAAATAAAAATCTGGGAGGTGCCTGCCCTCTCGAAAAATCCCCATCAGACGCCGCAGTGACATCATTTATGCCGTGGCAACTACTAACCAGGCTTGGACTGCTGGCCCAGAGCATAAGCTTTTGTCTCAAGGCGCGCGCGCACACAGACAGAGACAGAGAGACAGAGAGAGAGAGAGAGAGACCTCACCCTCCCTCCCCTCCCCCTTTATCTGGGTTGGCAGAGCTTGACAAGACTATTGGAGCGAGAGACGAGGAGGGGGAGGATTAGAGCGATGGAGAAGGAATCAAAACACAGATGAGTGGCAAAGAACTTCCCAGATGATTCATATCAGGCGTTGTGGAGGCTCTCATGAGCCGAGAGGAACTTTAAAGCCGAAGTGTCACCTCGTTGGTCGTTGCGAAATACTTCATCAAAGCCACTTCATTCGACCATTCACGCACTGGCTGAAGCTTCCCATTACGCAACGTAACCGTACAATGGCTGTATGTGGACTGCGGGCCACATGCACCCCCCCCATGGGCCCCCCTGAATCTTTCAGGAAAAGGGGAATTCAAATGTGTTTAGAGGAGGACCACATGCAGGGATGCAAGGAGAGAAGCGAGTGAGGCGACCCAATTACACCCAGACGCCAGATAACAGACACACAGCCAAGCCGACACAAGTGCTACAGCAAAATACTTTGGATCGGAAGGAACGACTGCTCGGGTCCAGCCCTCGGGGGAAGGGTGGAGCTACGTGTGTGTGTGTGTGTGTGTGTGTGTGTGTGTGTGTGTGTGGTATTCT
Source organism: Zeus faber (assembly GCF_960531495.2). Lineage (NCBI taxonomy): Eukaryota > Metazoa > Chordata > Actinopteri > Zeiformes > Zeidae > Zeus > Zeus faber. The sequence goes on along the minus strand of NC_137194.1, from coordinate 23,888,100 downwards.
ATGGGTGTTTTAGTTTTTGAGAGGAGAATTAAGAGATTCCAAAAGAGAAACCAGGGTCCGCCTCTTCAAACGCAAGCTTTCATACCTCAGTCTGAACATCAGTGTGACTTTACTTTTTTATCACTTCCTGCTGATTTTGGTCATTATTCTGCTACTGGTGCAACTACTAGAGTAACTGTATCAGTCTCAGCCTCAGCTCCATTGGCAGACAAGTTCACAGCCGGTGTCCTCTGGCACACCGACTTCAAAATCACGAAAATGCAAAGCACCGAAATTAGAGCCGAGGGCCCTTGATCTGCTCTTGCGCTTTCTGGTGGGAGACAATAGAAAGGAGTTGAATATTTTAGGCGCTCCGGCAGGAAGCAAAGAGTCTGGGGCAGTTTGAGCCATAGCTACTGAGAGAGTGAGGGGCTTTTGAACAGGCTGGGTTAGCAGGGGTAAAATTAAAAGGCAACTGACATTTCCCAACGGAATGATACATCTATGCAATAAACATTACATGTTTATGCATAATATACAAAAGGATTGAGGAGTTATTTGGCTCAATACAGAGCGGTGGTATTTTGGACTTTCCATCTGCCTCCATGTTCCAGCAGAGATGTGCGAGCGCCGGCCCTACCAGCGGCCACGCTGCCCGACATGTCAGCTGTTCCCTCGCCGGCGGGTGGAAGGAAAAGGAAAAAAAAAAAAGAAAAAAAAAAAAAAGCGAACCCTTTCCACGGGGTGATTAAGTGGAGCGGGGGGGGTCAGGGAAACGGTGTGTTTGCATGGCCTCCCATCGCCATGGGAACTTCCACGGGGGCTGGATCTCTATGGTAACTTAGTGGCTCCCTCACTCCGCCCCGGAATGACAGGAGAGGACCGAAGAGGCGGAGCGGGGGGGGAAAAAAAAAAAAAAGATAAATGACACGGGACGGAGGGGGAGAAAGAGAAACACTGCCCCAACACAGCCCTACCAACTTTCACTAAAAGAAGGCGTGTCTGCATATCAGTTCATGTGTCTTCCCACAGGTTGGTGCATGCTCAAGGAATGCTGCGGAGTGCACATCAGTGTTACGGAACACAGTGGTCTGTCAGCAGAGTTTCAAGAACACCAGGGGCAGATCGCAACATCACCTGAACAAAGATCCAAAACAAACCCCAAGTTGACCTGAAATCACCTCGTTGGAAAAAAAAAATAAAAATAAAAATAAAAATAAAAATAAAATAAAAAAATGTTCTAGGATCTAGGTGGGGGTGACAACCAAATACGAGGATCTAGGTGGGGTGACAACCAAATACGAGGATCTAGGTGGGGTGACAACCAAATACGAGGATCTAGGTGGGGTGACAACCAAATACGAGGATCTAGGTGGGGTGACAACCAAATACGATGCCTGACGGACCTTTTAGGGAAACCGCATTAGTACCCATCTTCACCACTAATTCAGCATCACAGGCGGCAGAACTCTTGACAACAGCGTTGTTGTTGGTGACATCTAAGAAAGGGGGTCCAGTGCCAAGCTCCCCGCTCTCGGTAGGGTTTAAATAACCGATTTACAGATCACAACCCTCCCGCATGTGAGAACTTGGCAAACGAAAATGGCAAACTGCGAGTGTGTGTGTGTGCGCGCGGCGTGTTTCCATTTGATTCACCCAACACACAGAAAGCCACCAAACATGCAAGGAATCTGTCAGCATTCCCAGAAGACAACGGTGTTCGCAGCCTGACGGAGCCCTTATACGGACACAGACTGCCGCATTCCCCCGCTGCTGACTCATAGCAACCCCCAAGTGTGTGTGTGTGTGTGTGTGTGTGTGTGTGTGTGTGCGTGTGTGCGTGTGTGTGTGTGTGTGTGTCTGTCTGTCTGTGTCTATGCATGCGTGTTTGTTGTTGTGGAATGTCTGTCTTTATCCCTCAAACTCCCATGACTCATCTGTTTGGCTCATTGCAGCGACCCCTATGGCATCTATATGACATCATAGTCTCTCTTAAAACTCTTAGCCCCCCCTCCCCCTGCCCCCATAAAACAGAAAACATATATGTTTTTATGTGCCCAGACGTACTCTCGACGCCGTCAGCTCGATTCCACACCATGCCTGCACTGCGTTCTGTCGACCGTCCTCTCCTTGTGCATTTCCAGTGCTAGACCGTATTAAAAGCCACTGAATAGTCGGCGGTATAACAACCCTTTCCTTAAAAAGACCAACAGCCCCGGTCACGAAACATACGCACGCACACAATGCCAGGCCGTACCTGTATCTGATTTTGTATGTTAATTGGCGTCAAAGTTCCCAAAAACATTTAAGGCGGAATTTGCCCAAAAGGTAAGAGTGTGCGAGGCATTGAGTCAATGGGAGACATTGCGTGTTACAAGCCACCGGCACATTGAACAAATTTAACTTTGGCCGGCGTAACACACACACACACACACACACACACACACACACACACACACACACACACACACACACACACACACACACACACACACACACACACACACACACACACACACACACACACACACACACACACACACACACACACACAGGAAATGTCAAACATTCCATACTAGCCTTATCACAGACACACACACTTGTGATTTAGTGGGCAATATAACACGTTTTGGAAAGGCTGACTTTCCTGCTCCAACAACAAAGACAAGTTGTATCATGTGTCAGAAAGCAGATGAATTACACAACCTAACCCCAACACCCCCCTGTAAGAAATGTGGAAAAAAGTTAAGAACTCACGACCTAAAAGTTGACTTTAAACTAATTTCCTCACTTTAAACGTATCTTTCACTGTTAAACAAAACTAAGGGGGGGGGTGGAAGTGAAATCCCATTTTCCCCAGGCCTCGAGCCTTGGGAATTTTTGTGTGTGTGTGGAGTAGAGGGGGGGGTGGTCCTTTCCCTCCCTCCGTCAGAAACCTCCCTCTGGCCGACTCTGACTCAAACAGGGCCACAGCAGAGCTACTACACTTCCTCATGTTCCTCTCTGTGGCTCCTTCCAATCCTCCCCCCCCTTCCTTCCCTCCCTCCCTCCCTCCCTCTCCCGGTCGCTGGAAAAGTTCCTCCTGGTTTTTTGGCCTTAAAAGGGCAGAAGCAAACTGGATCCTGGCAGTCCACCCACTCCCCGGGCTCTGGTTACAGACGGAGGGGGAGGAGGGAGAGGAGGACAAGACAGGGGAGAAGGAGGAGGGATGGGGGGGGGGGCGGAGGGGTTGGAGGGTAAGGACAGAAAAGAGGAGAGAAAAAAAAAAGCCAGCCAAAAAAATAAAAAATAAAAAAAAAGAAAGAAAGAAAAGGAAAGTGCTGTGTGGGACATTTTTAAAGCCTGCATCGCGGCGGCAGTGGCTGCTGTAGGGAAGGCTGATCAAGTGGTCCGATTCGTTTTTAATTTTTTGGGAAGCGGGCGTGATGGATGAGGAAACAGAGAGGCTGAAAGGCAAAAAAAAAAAAAAAAAAAAAAAAATCTAGAGAAATAAATGAAAGGAGGAAAATAGGAGGGGGGCTCATGGGGGTGTGAACGCGGGAGGTGAGAAGAGGACGTGGTGCCAGCCGTGATTAACGAGGAGCTTTAATATCACGTGGCTCTGATGAAAGCTCTTATTTCCCGTAGGAGTCGCCGAACCAGGACCAGACCTCTGAGATCAGAGATGCAGCCCGGCGGCTATCTATACTTTGTCCATGTACAAATGATTAAAGCAGAAATGCAGATGCGCTCCAGACAAATATCTAGCGGCTAATCACTTGTGTGGCACAAAACCTCTACCGCAACGGCACAAACATGTCAGTAGCCAGCTCTGCCTTGGTAACGTTTTGTAATCAACAGTAAATTAAGAAGAAAAGGGAAGCATTTCCACCTGTGAAATAAACAAAAAACATGTTATGTCCGCCTGGTTCCTGTTGTTTGGTTGGAACCAGAGGCACGGGGTGTAGGGGCACGATTCCAAGCCTGTGATGTAATGGCCCAAATACCACTGAGCTTAATGGGAATGTCCACTCCGTTAATCTGCTGTATCCACTTGACCAGTCTCCTTTCGCCTGTCCAGAAAGGAAGCCATGCTAATGATTGCGAGCTGGCAGGAAGTGATCCATTTTGACCGGAGCGACTGGCTCCACCCGCCCGCATCCAAACCCCCACTGGCACCGTTTCTCCCTGACCTCGTCCCTGCGCATCTCCCCGCTCTTCACCTCCTGAAGGCTTCTGTCGGGTTAGGCAGGCAGGATTATATCCACCATCTCGCCAAAATATTCAATTTTTGATCGTCTGATTGCAACGATTGCAATTTGTAGCTACAATAAGGACCAGGATGCTTCTAAAAAAAAAAATAATAATAAAAAAAAAAAAAACGCTATTCTGGTCAACAGTGCCCACTCCGGCTGCCAAAGAAATGTTTCCATAACCACATAGGAGCATCTGGTTTCAGGGAAATATTGAAATACAATTTTTGCATACTTCGTCTTTTGGTTTCAACTGGTAAGGTTGTTCGCTGTCATCAGCTATGTTTGTCATAATCCCAAAGAATTTTGACATCTACAGCTCAGCCTTTCAGGCACATTCAGTCTTTTTTTGCCTGAAGCCAACCACTCGCACCGCATCCATCTAATCCCCTTCATGGGCTTACGTCAATTAGTTGACAGAAAGCATTTACCCGAATTACCCAAATGTCATTAACATTTTGTTTCTGCTGTTTTTACAGCATTGAAACCGTGTTTTACAGGTGGAAACTGACAGTGAAGTGGTTCTCCAAGACCCTGCTGCCCCTCATAAGTGGTCATCTAACATTTTTCCATGATCACAAAAAAGGATAAATGCACAAACACCTGATGTGCCATGAGAATAAGAACTCAAGAATGGACTTTCACATCTAAAACCTTTCCGCACCCCAACCGATGCAGAAAACACAGAGGAACCCACTGACTTGACAAACGCTTTCTTTCCATTCCTTTATTTGCCGTATAGACAGAAAATGTCACTTTGCTTACATAAGAGGTGGAGATGGCCTGGTTATTTCACAACAGCGCTCTTGTCTCAACCTGTGCAGGCCACGCCGAGCTCCGTGCCAAAGCAGAGGAGGTGAGAGGGAGCCGGGTTGCACCACAGCTTACTTGGCCCATTTCACACACCTCCGCCCGCGTGTGGGGAGGGACCGTCAAGAGCTCGGCAATGTCAACAGTTTTTGATGGGGTGGGGTTTTTCTCTTTTTTGTGTGTGCGTTTTTTCACTTGAATGCTCATTCTGTGCAGTGAGCATTTAAACGGCTCACTGATTGGCTTGTTTCAAGAACCGGGCGAGTTATTGACGGACTCCAACAGGGTGCCGACACGACGCTGATAAGGGATATTATATCACAGTGTTCTTTCAATTGACTGAGTGGTCAAAATCACACACACACACACACACACACACACACACACACACACACACACACACACACACACACACACACACACACACACACACACACACACACACACACACACACACACACACTTGTTTGAACAAGGGAGTGATGAGCCGAGTGGAAAATATACACAGTCTTGACAGAGTCCACAGTCTCATGTCTCGCACGAATCCACACCTCGCAGTGCCTTCGAACAGATACAGAAGCAAGGCGTAAAGAGACACCGTTCCATTTCATAGTTTGCAAAATTCGCCATTCACAACAAGCGAAGCATACAAGACCAACGTGCACAGATTAAAAATAAGACTTAAGGAAGCTTCACTTACAGCTAACAAAAGCAAGCTGTTAAAAACGTAATGGTCTTATTAAGACGATCTCCCAGGGCCACAACAACAGACCCAGAAACAAACAAGACACATTAAAATTAACACCCACGACGGGCAGTTGATTTAATTTCTAGAGGAGTGGTGTACATCACCGACAAACAAAACAAAAACATATCCTCTAAAGAGACCAGGTCAGGATGCAGAGCACTGAGGGAGACCGTAGCCAGTCAACAATGCAACTTGCTTGGTAGGAAGGGCTCAGCGTGTTACTGGCTAAACACTCGGGGCACACGGTTGAGTGTTCATCCAGTTGCACCTGGAAACAGAGCGCAACCTCTTGTTTGCCAACTGTTGATCTCCCTGATCAAATGAGTCATACTGTAGCCTAGTGGCCTTTTGTAGGCCGCACCTACGTGCCAACTTTGGACTCCATACACGCAAGATACCACCCTCTTTGTGTGAGGGATACACTGTTGATGAGTTCACCTCTAGATCTGAGGACTGGTCTTTGATTGGAATGAGTGGATGACAGTAGCCTTCAAGATAGCTCATATCTAGGCAGTAACTCGATGTCCTCAAATGTTCCGCCGGCTGCTTGTTGCAACAGTTGCGCGGTTTACGAACATTTGTGTGTCAGGCCGATAAATCAAAGCCAGAAAATGCAGCCGAAGCCATTTTCCAAATGGTAATGGAGCTCAGGTCATGAAGCGAGGCCGCCTTGGCTAATGATAGGTCTGAGGCCACACTAGCTGATGGCTGAGCAGCATGAAGTGAGTCAGAACAGAGGAGTGTTCAGACGTGCTAAGTGTTCAGCCATTCTTACATTTCTTAACATTAGACAAGAGGTGCAAAAAAAAAAAAAAAAATCAAAAAAAGAGCCCCGGCACAAGAATGATTCAAGAAAAAAAAAAAAAAAAAAAAAAAAAACACAGGACATTACAGAGAAGCCCAGATTGAAGGCCAGAACAACAAATTAGCAATGTCAATTCTGAAAGTTTGGTCAATTAACTGAGAAGAAAAGGGATCGAGACAGGGACAGAAAGAGAGAGTCTGAGATAGACCATCCACTACTGGGTGGTGGGAGAAGTTTGGCAATTTGTGGTGAGGGTTGTTGGCTGGGTGTGTCTCTGGGTGTGTTTCCTACAGCAAAAAAGGGGGAAGTGAGGCTCCCCTTCAGATGACACATTACTCACATCTAAGATGTACGTGACTCAGCTGCATGCAGACTAACGGGCACAAAGAAAGACAGATGAGGGGGACAGACGGCTAGACAAGCGCTTGACTATGACTAGGGGAGGGGGCAGCTCTGTGATCCCCTGACCGTCCATGTTTAGTTAAGGTAAGCGGTAAGAAACAAGAGTACAATATTAGAACCCAATATCATTTGAGGGACACACACACACACCTTTGCAATGTAGTTGTTGGGTTGTTTGCCCTTAGATAGGGTGTGTGTGTGTGTACACAGTGTGTACATAGACACCATTGCAAAGCCATAGCCACAAGGTATAAACTCATCTATGATTCATAGATTACCCAGTGAATCAGTTGCTCCAAGAGAAACACTCCTTGCCTACAGGAAACAGGCAGGGTTAGGGTTATCTGCTGAGTCCACCGTACAAAAGAAAAAGAAAAAAGAAAAGAAAAATCAGCTACAGGAGTTATTCTCAACTCAGTGGGCCATTGTCCACTAATGGACAACCCTCAACACAGTGATATGTCAAAGGACATGCAGCTGCAACCAGCCAAACGCCAGCAACCCCCCCCCCCCCCGACCGCGTTGCAAGTCTTATGCCACAGAGGCCCTACTAGATGGGAGTGTGGGTGTGGGCCAAGAAATGCCTCGACGCGGTGGTGATTCAGGGGCTGCAGCCTGCTGCAAAGGCATGCGCCCAAACAATAGGCCTGTGTTTGCTTCTCCATCTAAACCACTAGGCCTGAACTGCATCCTGGGGCGACACGTTTCTGCAGGGCCCGGTCCCGACCCATGCTGCAGGGAGCAGCCAAGCCCGGGACTGAGTGGAAAGATACTCCCACATAAAAAAATTAAAAAATAAATAAAACTCAATTCAACTTATATAAACATTAAAGTTACTAAAAGCGGTCTCGGCGCAACTCGGCTGTCAGGTGGTCTCATTGCACTCGGGCGGTAAAAGTGACCTGCGTGCAGGGCAGAGCCACCCCGGGCGTGACAGCCGCCACGCCGCCTTCCAACTTTGCGCTGGGACGCGTTAAGGGTTCAATTCACACGCAACGCGTCGCGGATCCGACTCACCTATGGACACCAGCTTGATGTTCTCCTTGTCCAGGAACTCCAGCGCCACCGACACGTTCTCCAGCTGCATCTGTCTGAAGGTGGGCCTCTGGTTGTACTTTCGGAACATCTTCTTCTGGGACAGCACCTCCAGGAGCCCGATGAGCCGCAGCCCGTCGCCCAGGTCCGTCTGCAGGTTGGCGATGCGCTTGTTGACGCATTTCAGGTGCTCGTTGCACCAGCGGGTGAAGGTGTTCTGCTGGATCTTCTTCCAGGGCGCGTCCTCGGCCAGGTCCTTCTCCGTAGCGGGCATGTCTGCTGCGTCCTTGTCCGGGGAGAGAGCGTTGGGAGCGGGCGCGGCGCTCTGGTGGAGGCGGGGGTGCGAAGCGCTCATTTTTATGGGCTCGGGTGTCTCTCTCTCTCTCTCTCACTCACTCTCTCTCTCTCTCTCACTCGCTCTCTCTCGCTCTCTCTCTCTCTCTCTCTCTCCGTTCGCTGGCTGCAGTTTTAGGGTGGAGTCTGTTGGAGTTTTTCAGGGCCGCTCCCCTCTCTGCTCCTGTCATAGAGAGAGAGAGAGAGAGAGAGAGAGAGAGAGAGAGAGAGAGAGAGAGAGAGAGAGAGAGAGAGAGAGAGAGAGAACATTAGCCTGAAGATAGGGATTTCGCAAGGAAAGTAGGCGTTCAACAGCGCTGCATGGTAACTTTAACTTATTCCCAATGGTCCCTGGCGCGTTTTAATAGAAACCCGACACCCCCCCCCTTGTCCTTCATAAACGACCTGCAGATCCAGTGTAGGAACACATGGAGAGAACACATGGCCATACTGGGGCAGTGTGTTTTGGACGTTTCCATGTTTGCTTAAAAGATAACAGCATTGCAATGTCTAGAGACAAGGTCGACCTCAAATAGTAACGTGGGGCTTTTCCATTTTTCCGCCCCCACCCTCACTTTTTACCCCCACTCACTTCCAGCCTACCTGCTGACAACTACACCAAACTATTATGTCATGTTATGCCCGTTGCCCCAGGGTGAGAGGGATTGACCTTCCCTCCAATCTCCCCCTCTCTCTGTTTGCGAAGACATAACCTCAATCCACCCCTGCCTTGGGGCACATAATTAGGGCTTTTATTTTTTCCTCCTCCTTTCATTTTCGCCCTCAACATTCAGCTATTAACATAGGACTTTACACAAGGACAAGGAGAAGAGCAACAGCATATCCCCTCCTTTTGGGGACCGGGGCTGGGAAGGGGCCCAGCAGGCAGCGGGCCAAAATGCTTTTCTGCACCCCAAGGTTTAACAGAGAGTAGGGAGTCAGACTCCCAGGCTGGATGCCAACAAACATGAATGTACAAGACGATGGAGCGACCATAGCTTCAGCCAGTGGTAGAAGGGACCAGGATCTGCATTCACACCAGGGTATGATTATCTTGTGTTCCTGTCACCATCTTCACCGGCATATTAATAACTGAGTTCATGTATGCCTATTGGCGTGCGTGTGTGTGTATTTGCATGTGTTTGTGTGTGTGCATCCATGCGTGTACGTCTGTCGGTGTGAGGTCACAGTGTGTGGAACCTTATCTTCAAAGCAGTCACCCAGTGCCCCCCCCCCCAGTCTCTCAGCTGGGCTGCGCTGCTCAAACAGCCGGTTGAGTTCATACACCAGCAATGCTCTACCATAACAAACCCCTGGCAGATGATCATGCTTTACGGCCGCCAATCTCTCATGTAGACGTCACCAGCGGCCAATGCTTGATAATTTAGCAAGATGTGAATGAAGTCCAGACTAATTCCTTCCTTTTCCCTTTGTGTTTCATTGAAGTCTGCCATATGGATGTTCACGGCTGAGTTTTTCTATGTATTTGTGGTTATGTAGGCTAATTTATTACATGCAATGAAGAAACAGTCAGAGCGGGGAAGCTGAATTCAACATATTTTAAGTAGTGAAGTGCCTCTTAGCCGCTAGGGATGCCAACGGATAAATGTTGATGCTTTATGTCAGGGAATATATGTAAATTAAAATGAATGATCACCAATGGGGGACTGAGAGGATGATTAAAGATTTCAATTTCACTTGCATAATCGTCCATTTGCAACATCTTTCTAGATGTTTCTCCCCCGATGAGAGGAGACAATAGAAAAGCTAAAGAGATGGAGAGATGTGACTGTGCTGCTTGACTAAATAAGGCCATCAGTGCCAGAAGCCACATTATGGTTGGTAGCCATCTAAGAATGCTTGCTCTATGTGTCTCTGCATGCATGTGTGTGTGCGTGCGTGCGTGCGTGTGCGTGTGTGTGTGTGTGTGTGTGTGTGTGTGTGTGTGCCTAAGCGAATGTGAGCCTGAGTGTGTACTTGTGTGTGCATGCTGGTCTCTGTGTGTTTGTGCAGCTCTGGTTGAGGGAGAATCTGAAGAATGCCCCCCTCCTCCATAACAACCCTGTAACCTCCAGCCCTAATAACCCCCCAATAAAACAACACCATTAATCTAACACAAAAAATACACACACGCACACACACACACTAGCTTGGTTTTGCATTCGCTGGGTCATTTAACAATCGAACAATAGACTAAACCAGAATTACGAATTTTACTGTGGTGCCTGGACTCAAAAAGTGCCCCGTTTCAAAACTTTTCTGACACATAGGCCCGTCTAAAAAACAATATATTGTATATGCTGGCCGTGCTTCACGCTGTAAAAGCTAAACGCCTTATTGTTAGAATAACAATGTTGTCGTGCAGGAGAACAAGAATGATTAACGGTGAGAATGGAGGGTGTGGCCAGGAGGGAAGGGAAAACAGGAGTAGCCAAAGAAAAGGTTGAATGAGGTGTTGCAGAAAGTCCGAAATTGAGCCAGAGACTAAGACTAAAGCTGTTCCCCATAAAGATTTGATCACCCAGGTGCCGAACCACTCTGTGAAGTCGAACAGTGAGTTTTAGTGTGTGATTTAATCTCTGATCCCTGTCTTCTGACTATCAACTGTTTTTCAGACAAGAGACAGAACTTAAGAGTTAGAATAAGTGGATGTGGGTCTGAGCCTGAGCCTGACTCTGCTGCCTGTTGGCTCCCTCTAGTGGGAAGATGTGAGGGTCTCTTGCTGCTCTGATGCCCTTCTTAATTCTTTGTTTTCCCTTGGGTTTATTCCTCTATTAATATCTTGTGTTCATCTCGTGTATTCCCCTGCCACTTAATCACATCATCCACCTTTATTTCTTCTTATTATGTTTGTCCAAATATGTTCTACTTTTTCTCCAAGGGAAAACAGTCTGATCGATCAGATAATGATGTCACTCCTTATAACAGTCTCACTTGGATTGTTCAACATTTATTGAACTTTTTACTAAGCAGTGGCAGCATCTAGTGTGTTGGGTGATGTTTTTTTTTACATCCCACCAAAGGGGCGTAAAAAAATGTTGTCCCTGTCCAAAACTTGTGGTGGACGTCTTCACAACACTGAATACTGGTCAATTATAACAACGATAGCCTAAGAACAGACGGCGATATTAGATGGAGTAAATCAGGATGAATACCAGAATAGCTAAATGAGGCTGGAGACAGTTTTTTTTATGGGTGTTATTGAGCTGCTGTGGTATTAGGGCCCGGCCGTCCGTGCCTCTTTCTCTTCCACTGACCCTGTGGATGTTGTTATGCCAGCCAAGCAGTGCCCTGCCAGCAACTTCTCATCGCTGTTCGCCACACCCAACCAGCCACAAGCTGAGCAGCCCAGCGGTGAAGTATAGGAAGTTAGATGAGAGCTGCACACTCGGCTGTTAACCACATGACACACACACACATGCACACACACACACCCAGACATACACACACACACACACACACACATCTATGTGGTTAAAGAGAAAGTGAGGCACAGAGATTACAGCACAATTATGGTTTTATTCTTTCTTGCAGAGGTAGAGAAAAAGAGTGTACTTGTTTATATGCTTTTTGGTTAAAAAAAAAAATACAGCAGGCCATATAAGAACATAGGTTGAATGTATTACCTTTCATCAAACACCTCAACATGTTTTAGAAGTGACACCGCACTTAAACTTGTCAGGTACAAGAAAAAACAGCCTGAAATGATACACAATGTTGATAGTTTTAACTCTGGGTGAACTGTATCTTTCAAGACCTCAGAGGGAAATGATCTGCCAAAGAAAAAAGGGTTGGGAGACGGCTAGAGTATGGTGATTTTTTTTTAGTAACGAAAGAGAGGACAGAATGCTTGTTCACTCTCACTGCTTGAAAAATGGAAAAGCATAGTGAAGAAGAAAAGTCTCCTGGGCAAAAACTCTTTGTTTGACTGGCCGACATATGGAGAGATAACCCTCAGGCCTTGACCCTTCTCAACCTTATCTGTAACACGATGTAGATTCACTGGCCCGACACAAGAAGCCACGATAAAGGGTCTTTATGTGTATACAGGCGCTCTTTGTCATGGTTGAAAGTGCGAAGATTTTATACGCAAAGTCAGTGGGGAAGCAGTTAAACTTAATAAAAAGCTTTAGACACTTAATAAAGAGCTGTGTGATATGTAAAATAACAATAAAGACAATAATAATAATAATTATTATTAAAATTATTATAAGGGGCCCAGCCCTATTATATATTATAATAAGGAATTCCGTACAATATTGACATATGTCTTTTTAAACATTTAAAGACTCCAACTGAGCTATATGGTTATGTAAAGTTTATTGGAGATATTTTGTGATAGAATTGATGGTTAAATCTTCTTGATCGGCATTCATTTAGGCTATACTACAATTTTGAACCAGCTTAATATAAAAAGTTAAAGATGTGAGTCTAACCGCCCCCCCCCCCCCCCGTGTGCTGTGGGTGGGTTTCCCGATGATGTGAGACCTGCTCCGGGCGGCGGGGGGCGCACACTCCCACCACTTGACACACGGTCCGAGCGCAGAACCGTGTTTTACCATATTTGGTGTAGAGCCCCCGATCCCAACCGAGAGAGATGCTGCGAGCGTGTGTGTGCGTGTGTGCGTGCGTGTGTGTCCGTGGTTCTGCGTGCGTGCGCGCGCGCGCGCGCGCGTCAGGAGCGCACACTCGTCCATCTCGCCAGCGAACGCTCGGAGCAACCGCTGCCCTGCCCGAGAATCTACTCTTTTTCGAGATGGGGTGAGGTGGAGGAGACGAAGACGTTTTAAATCTCCACCCTCAAAACAAAGCGCCAGCTGTCATAGCGATTAGTAAACATCGTGTTGATTCGGCAACGCTGCGACTTGAATGTGGTTCAAGTGGCGGAATAAGTCCCGCAGACCGTCCGGGTCTAGTCGTCCGCCGTATCCCCGCATCCCACCCACTCCAGCAACGCTTTTACCTCTTGATAATAAAAAAAGAAAAAAAAAAAAAAGTCAAGAAAGCTGATCGCCAGACCGACTACCCTAGACGACTGACACGCCATCCAGTGACAACTTACGCGCGCTCTGTGACCGAAAGGGCATCCTGGCATCACCCCGCTGTTTTCTAAAGCTTTTTTCTTTTGTTGCTGTTGTTGATGTCGTTGTTGTCACGTTAAAAAAAACAAAAACGATTTAAACCGGCAACGAAACCCAGAAAACTCAAACTTACATGCGGCGGGTCAAACTTGTCTCTGGCTGGCGCGGTCGGTACGCGTCCTGCGGTGCGTGTCCGTGCGCCGTGGGTCTGTCCGTCTCCAAAGTGCGCGCAAGAGTCCCTCCCCGGGCGCCGTCCCGCCGGGAATCGTTCGCTAGAAAAGAGATAGTCTGTCCGCTCTATTGCTCTTTTCTACCTCTCCTCCTCTCTCTCTCTCTCGCCCGGTACCGCGAGAGCCTTAATTGGTAAGGTATCAAAGGCGGTGGTTCCGAGCGCGTCCCCTTTACGCTCCTTTTTATAAGGGTGACGTCATGACCGCGCCTTCAGATTTTAAAGGTATGATGTCAGCGGCCTCTGGTTGCCCCCACCCCCACCCCCACCCCTCCTCCCTCCCTACCCCCCCCCCCCCCTCAAATCTCTGCCTCCTCCCGGGGGCTTCTTCAGAGTTTTCTCTCCTTCGGTTCTGTTTCTATATCTCTCTTGCTGTTCCCCCCCCCCCCCCCCCCTATTTCACCCTTTGCTCCCATCCTTTGTGACTGTGTGTGTGTGTGTGTGTGTGCGTGTGTGTGTGTGTGTGTGTGTGTGTGTGCTGGTGGCGGGTCCCCACATCTCTCGGCACCCTCTGTCCTCTCTCCTTCCTGTTATCTGTTTTTGTTCGGGCAGGCCAGCGAACAGGGAGAACCATGTTTTCTCTTTGTCAACCCGGTTCTGACTCCATGCCAGAGACAGAAGGACCGTGCGTGTGTGCGTGTGCGCGCGCGTGTTGCGCCTGTGCGTGTGTGCACGCTTGTTACTGCGACAGAGAAGCGTGTATTCTCCAACTGAGATTTGGCTCAGAGAGCAAGAATGTTGGGCTTCTTCGTTCACCGTGCCCCCTTGCTGTGTGAGTGAGTGTGTGTGTAAGCGTGCGTGTCAGAGTGTGTGTATGCGTGTGTGTGTGTGTGTGTGTGTGTCATTGGGGATGCGAAGGGGAAAATGGAGGGAGGAGTGGAGGAGGGAGTGATCTGAAAGCAAGTTAGTCTAATAAATCAGAGAGGCTGTTTGGGGGGTAGTGGGGTGAACGACAGAGGGGACGGGAAAGGGCATCAGGAATACTGTCAGACAGGACAGCGATAGAGACGGAACGAGCAGAGGAGGAGCTGGAGCCTTTTAAAAGCGCCATACAAATTATTAAATTAAATAGTTATCAAACGTGTGCCTTCAACTCCCCTATCGTTCAGCAACAAAGACGCCAAGGATAACGTTTTATCTGTGTGTTCACGTGTGCGTGAGTTCACGCGTGTGTGTGTGTGTGTGTGTGTGTGACGCAACCTCTACGAGATGCAGAGTGATGATGTCACTGACCCACTGGCCAAGCAAACAGCTGCTTCTAATTAATACCAACTAGTCAGACACACACACACACACACACACACACATCTTGCTCATAGTTGGCACTGTGAAAGGACCTAGTCAGAATTCTCAGCCAGGTACAAATTTTCTCTCCCTGATCTTAATTATAGG
>NC_137194.1:23828054-23870554 GCF_960531495.2 Zeus faber | reverse complement strand
TGTCTGGGACTCTTGCGAGAATATCAGGTGGGTGTGGTATAATCTAGAGTCCAACGTCTTAAATCCGTGTGTATTGGAATGTGGAATGTGTATTGGAATCCCCAGGGTTGTAAAGTATCTGGGATGGAGAAAAGGTTGCCAAATGTGGGATGTTTTCCTTTGAAAGTCTTTTTTATGTACCGCCGCCCGCAGGACATTCTGTGGCAGCGATACGATACTCAGGTCGGAGTCACGTCTCTAAAGCAGATCAGATAGCGTCAAGTCACGAAATCAGTAAATCTGGGATTCCAGACCAGACAAACATTGACAGGAAGTGGATCTGATCCGCAGAAGCGCCCAGATGCAGTAAAGCAAGGGAGTAGAAGCAGCCATGATAAGCGTGGGGGCGGCCCCCGCAGCTGCCTGGGGACAAACGCTTCTCGGTGGCGGCCCTGTTTGTGCGCCATCGGCATGCGTTACGGAGAATGACAAAGGATTTCAGCGGATTCATGAAATGGCTTGTTGGTTTTTTTTTACTCACGCCACCCAGGCCCCACCCGGGATGGAGAACTGTTTCCTGGTAAACAAGGAGTAAAATACACTAGAATGGAGATAGAGAAAGACACACTCTCTTTCCCTCCCTCCCCCCTCTCTCTCCCTCAAACCATATTAAGAAAATCACATAACAAGATAGAATGCAATGGGAGAACAAAGCTGAAAAATCAACAGAGTGGAGAGAGAGTTTGGACTTGTTCCCAGATTTACAGTGCAGTTCCTGTTGAATAATGAGGAGTTGAGATAGGTTCGGTGGATCAGTGTGCGTGTGTGTGTGTGAGTGTGCGTGTGTGCGCGTGTGTGTGTGTGTGTGTGTGTGTGTGTGTGTGTGTGTGTGTGTGTGTGTGTGTGTGTGTGTGTGTGTTTTACTGAGACAGGTGTGCTAAGTATCAGGGCGACACATTCACAGTCTTTAAAAGGAGACCTGTGTTTAATGAATCAGACCGCAGGAATCTATATCACTAGTAGCTACTGGTCAATTCAAAACAAAAACACACATGCACACACACACACACACACACACACACACACACACACACACACACACACAAACACACACACTCAATAACTATGTTATTATACCCTATATTCTATATGATCTATAGATTCTGCTTGTATGGTCTTGAACATAAAGCAACCTACCCCTCCCAAGTGTCCTTTATATTCGACTTTTTAAAACTTGAGAAATACTTAAAATCGTCTCTTCTCCGCAATACACACACACACACTCACACACACACTCTCACACACACATACACACACACACAAAGTGAGCACCGGGGACATTTAACAACCTGGGAATGCGCATACACAAGTTCATTTAAACACCCGGACTCTCTGTCTCCATCTACAAACAGAGCCTTTTAAGGTAAGCTCTCCTTTCCTCCCTCTCTCTCCCTCTCTCTCTCTCTCTCTCTCTCTCTCTCTCTCTCTCTCTCTCTCTCTCGCACTCTCTCCCTTTATTTCGGTGTCTGGCTCTATCTGTCTGACTGCCTGGTCTCACCATCCTTCCCTCTTGCTGTCTGTCTGTTTCTCCGCCTGTCTGTCTGTCTGTCCGTCCTGACTGCCCGCCTCCCCGCCTGACCCTTTCTCTCTTTCTGTCACCCCCCCCCCCCCAACCCCACCCCATGAGACCACCAAGAAAAGCACTGGACTCCTCTCTGGAGCCTTGACTCTCGACTCTGTTTCTCTCTCCCCCTCTCCCCAGCTTCTACTCGTCTCTCTCCAGCAACAAACACAGACAGAAGCTTTAAAATGGCGGGCGGACAAGAGTTGGGCCACAAAAGACAGAGCTGCAAAAGAACAAGAGGCTTTGGTAATGGTGACAGGGGTTGCGGTGAGGTGGGAAACATAATAACAAAAAGAATACTGGCAATAGCGCTTGATACAGGCACGGCGTTGATTTATGGATCAGTTGATTGCATTTCTCCAACTTGCTCTCAAGATGGCAAAACCAGACGTGGCACAACCATACAGTACTACCCATCTGCATGATAACCTTATCCATGAACGAACCGCATGCATCGCGTAAAATACTGCGCTGCTTTGGCTTTGTGGCTCGAGTTTGCCGCGTTTAAAAATCTTCCTTTTTCGCGTGTTTACCTCACGGAGGCTCAGTCACATTTTTTTACCAGACCAGATAGCAACACTGGATTTCTCAAATTTGGGTCAGGGGCTGAAAAAGATTAGAGACCCTCGCTACATAGTTTTGTGTTGTTGTGTGTGTGTGTGTGTGTGTGTGTGTGTGTGTGTGTGTGTGTGTGTGTGTGTGTGTGCGCGTGTGTGGGTGCATGTGTGCGTGTGTGCGCGTGTGTGCGTGTGTGCGTGTGTGTGTGTGTGTGTGTGTGTGTGTGGAGTCTAGATGTGAGATGAGCTCCAGTAGTTTTGTCCATATAAGGGGGGTGGAATGTGGAAGCTATGAATGACTGATCTCTCCCTTGATCCATCTTCACCCCCCCCCCCCCACCTCTTTCCATATTTATATTATTCTCTACCAATTAAGTGCCACAGATCATAAACTTGCTTTAAAAGTAAATCATAGATGTAGTTTTACATAAATGGCCAGTTCGCATGTACACAAGTAAACACATGCACATAAAGATGATGAATTTTACACACATGCAGACACATTGGAGTCAGGCAGCCCTCTGTGTGATGATGGTGATGGTGATGGTGATGATGATGATGATGATGATGATGATGATGATGATGACATCATTACAACCTTAGCAGGTCACTGACTCAACAGCTACATTCCAACATGTGTGTGTGAGTGTGTCTGTGGGTCTTTGTGTTCACATGAGTGTGTGTTCACATGAGTGTGTGTGTGTGTGTGTGTGTGTGTGTGTGTGTGTGTGTGTGTGTGTGTGTGTGTGTGTGTGTGTGTGTAGGTGTGGTGTGTGTGTCTCTCTGAGGCTTACTCATCCAGGTGAGATTGAGTGAATTACTGACATGACATCATGCAGCACAGCCATAAAAAACACGCAAACGTGTATACAGTACCATCCAACGCACGGACACAGGCACACAGGCACACAGGCACACACCCACACACACACACACACACACACACACACACACACATACAGACTGAAGTGTTAAAGTATAAACTAGATACACTTGTCAACACAGAGAGCTGGTCAATTCAACAGATTTTTGTACTGGTATCAAAGTGAGATCCAAGTATATAACCCATCTATTAAGTGAGGACCCAGGTTGTTGGTGCACTTCTGAACCAAAAAAATAGTCAATTCGGAGACCGGTCCTCACAAATATAGTAAAACAAACACACACACACACACACATACACACACATACACACACACACACACACACACACACACACACACACACACACACACACACACACTACCTGTTAAAAAGTGTGTTTGATGAACCCTCTGTGTCTGTGGGAATATCCTTTGTGGAAGATATGGGAATATCTTCTCTCTCTCTCTTTCTCTTTCTCTCTCTCTCTCTCTCTCTCTCTCTCTCTCTCGCTCTCTCTCTGTCACACACACACACACACACACACACACACACACACACACACACACACACACACACACACACACACACACACACACACACACACACACACACACACACAGAGTCTATCGGCCTGCCCACTTCAAACATGCAAAGTGAATTATCTGGTGACACAAGTCTCCAGTCACCTAGAACTGGAATATATCACTGGAAACAGATGTTCAAGGAAAGATGGGATGATGTCACCCATTGGCTCACAGCAGCAAAAGATAGACTTTGTATGTATGTATGTATGCATGTATGTATGTATGCATGTATGTATATATATACAGTAGATATACACATACACCAATCAGCCACAACATTAAAACCACCACTAATAACACTTATTATTGTGTAAATCCCCCCTCGTGCCGCCAAATCAGCTCTGACCCGTGGAGGCATGGACTCCACAAGACCTCTGAAGGTGTCCTGTGGTATCTGGCACCAAGACGTTGCAGCAGATCCTTTATGTCCTGTAAGTTACGAAGTGGGGCCCCCATGGATCGGCCTTGTTGTTCCAGCACATCCCCTTGCTCCATGGTCCTGTTCTGACTGTCACGTGTCTATTGTAGGTGCTTTCAGTGGTAAACAGGGGTCAGCATGGGCACTCTGACCGGTCTGCGGCTACACAGCCCCATAAGCATCAAGCTGTGATGCACTTTGTGTTCTGACACCTTTCTATCATAGCAGCATTAACTTTTACAGCAATTTGTGCGGCAGTAGCTCTTCTGTGGGATTAAACCCCACGCGCAGCAATGAGCCCATGGGTGCCCATGACCCTGTCGCCGGCTCACCAGTTGTCCATCCTTGGAACACTGTTGGTAGGTATTAACCACTGCATACCGGGAACACCCCACAAGAGCTGCTGTGTTTTGGAGATGCTCTGACCCAGTCGTCTAGCCACCACAATTAGACCCTTGTCAAAGTCGCTCAGATACTTACACTTGTACATTTACATTTCCTGCTTCCAACACATCAACTTCAAGATCTGACTGTTCACTTGCTGCCTAATATATCCCACCCCTTGACAGGTGTCATTGGAACCAGATGAGCATTCCCTGTAGATGTCATTCACTTCACCTGTCAGTGGTTTTAATGTTGTGGCTGATCAGTGTGTGTGTGTATAAACTGTATATATACGTATATATACAGTGGTACCTTGAATTACGAGTGCACTAACATACAAGTTTTCCGAGTTACGAGCGGTTGTTCGTTTGATTTTTGGTATTGATTTGCTCGCAAAAATGTGAGTTATGCGGTGCGAGCTTCAGGTACGCCGCCGCTAGTTGGCGTGGCGAGCGAATCCGGCCATGCTTCCTGACCGTGGAAGCATCTCTTTTGTGTTTTGTGCTCGCGTTTTGTGCTTTTTGTGCAGTTATTATGCCAATTTTTTTTTTCTAACCATGGGTCCTTAGAAAGTAAGTGCTGAGAAGAAGAAGCGGATGATGTCGATTTAATTAAAGCATGAAATCATAGAAAAACCTGAGCGATTCTCTTCGACATTCTCTTTTATTATGTTTTATTATGTTTTTATACAATATTTGTTATTTCTAAATACATTTTTCTTATCTAAAAACACGTAACAAAAAAAAATGGGGTGTTTTTTTGGGGGGCTGGAACGGATTAATGGCATTTCAATTCATTTCAATGGGGAAAATTGATTTGCTATACGAGCAGATTGAAATACGAGCTCTGTCACGGAACGAATTAAACTCGTAAGTCAAAGTACCACTGTATATATATATATATATATATATATATATATATATATATATATATATTGCTTTAGCTTTTGCTATAGAAGTGCACCAGAAACATGGGTCTTACTAGGTGAATTTACTATAATCTCACTTTCATACTAGTACAAGAATGTGTGTGTGTGTGTGTGTGTGTGTGTGTGCGTGTGTGTGTGTGCGTGTGTGCGTGTATCTGTGCGCGCGTGTGTGCGTTCGAGAAAAAATAATTTCCTCTCTTTCTCTCTGGCTGACCCCCTGATCTCCCTGTGACTCAACACCTTCCTCCTCGCCCATCCATCTCTCTCCCCTGTCTCTGATGATCTATCCACCTCTCTCTCTCTCTCTCTCTCTCTCTCTCTCTCTCTCTCTCACTCGCTCTCTCTCTCTCTCTCTCTCTCTCTGCCCTCCCCTTTCTTCAGCCGTTCTCCGAAAATACTTTTCTTTAAAGGCTTTAGATGGATGGACTGAATCGGCAGAGTTGACCATATTGTGTTACAGTATTATTAAAAGGAGCTGCCTTATTGCATTATCTAATTGGGTCAGCGTCGGGGTCGGTTGTTTTTGTCCAGTCGGGCCCAGTTGAGCGGATGTGATCTGAGTGCACCTAAAGCGAAAACATCGCCCATATGGAGCTCTCCCCTTCTTCCTGTCTTTACCCCCCGGATTTTTCCTCTTTCTCCCCCTCCCTATCTGCCCGCCCCTCTCCACCTCTTTTTTTTCCCGATCGCACAAACAGTTCACGGTTGAGGGAGGACGGCTTATTGAGACTCTGTTTGTGCGTGAAGCGGGATGACATCATATGATCTCACTACTGAGGCAGTCGGGCCCCGAAACGCGCAGACCTGTAGAGACAGGACTGTGTGTGTGTGTGTGTGTGTGTGTGTGTGTGTGTGTGTGTGTGTGCGCGTGCGCAGGCATCGTGGGGGGGTGAGAAATGGGGAAACAGGACAGGGAGGAAAACTCGGAATGGGGAAAAAGTGAGATGACTCCCTCGCTGAAGAAACGTGCGTCCTATATTTAGACCAATGGAAAGAAAAGAATAGATCAGAAAACAACAATGAAGCGGCAAAAGCGGAGGCAAAGGAGACATGATCCCGAAAGTGGCCTGCTTGTTTTTTTTTTGCTCGGGCGTGTGTTGACGCCATGGCAACCTTATGCTTCTCAGTTCCCAAATAAAGATATGGGCATTTTGAATGCCAACTCAGCCAAATTCCCCTCGGCGATGTTTCACAATTTCCACTGCACGTACGGCCGCGTGCCACCCGCAACATCTTCAATCATCATCCTTTAACCTTGTGACTTCCTCATAATTACATTTTAGAAATTCTCTTTTTCAAATAACAAAAGAAAATGAAAGGACGCTTAACTCGATATAGTTGTGCTATTTCACCTCAGTTGTTTTTATACAGAGGTATGTAAACACACACATATAATGGCAGACACACACACGCACGCATGGACGCGCGCCTGCACGCACACACACACACACACACACACACACTGTGTTCTAGAGAGGTCAGATATTTGCCTAACAAGTTACCAAACACATTCATTATTTATAATGCATAAATGAATGCATGGCATTTTAAAATTAAATTCAACCCTGATCAGATTGCGACCGATTTCATTTTCATTTGTACTTTTCTGAGCTCTCTCAAATGCCTTCAACCCCCACCCAAAACACACACATCCAGGCACAACCATATACAGTATCACACATTATGCGCATAGACATACACACATATTTCTACATCCTCCGACATTAACTGTCCAAGTGTTGCCAAACTTCCCCGCACTTGCACAACAGCAAACACAGAAACACCCACACACACACACACACACACACACAATGTATGTGTGAAAATTAACCTCTTGAACTTTAACTTGAACTTGAACTTGAACTAAAACTCATAATCATCACCATAGACCAATGTGGCTAATATGTGGGTGAGTGAGGGTGTGGTGTGTAACACCCTGCACATTACTCTAACAACAGAAAATTCTCTACGACGTGTGTGTGTGTGTTGTGTGTGTGAGATGGGTGGAGTTGGCATGTCGACCATATGTGTGATCTCCATCACACATTGAGGTTGAAAATAGTCATTATTTTACAAAGATCATTATCCGTAACACTTATCTTATTATTATAGGCTGTAACCTGTGTATCTGGATTGTATTTGTACGGTGTTTAACTGATTCTCATATCCAGAGCTTTATAAAGATATTCAGTGTCTCTATTAAGGACACTTTGACCAGATACAAGCTGACACGACAAGAAACTGCCATTTAGGGACTGTTTTGGTCCTTGGTCCTATTCCATGGCTCGGGAGCCCTTTCCCCTGTAGTTTGGCATAACCCAGACACAGGAAGAACCGGGGGAGGGCTGAGACAAAATAGAAGGACTAGACAAGATACGAAAGGTTTTCAGGAAGCTGATGGCTGACCTTCACTGAGGCTGCACAACTTGGAGCACCATGTGCTTTTCGAGATAGCCGTCGAAACCGCACACACACACACACGCACGCACGCACGCATGCACACAAACACAAAGTGGTGCCACAGTATAATGACTTTATTTTTTATTTCAGAGTAGGTTTCAGTGGATAATAGTACAAGCTTAAAGTCTCCCCACTATGTACTACTATGACTCTGTGATTAATAACACTCACACACTCACTCACTCACAATAACACGGTTGAGTATTAAAATTCCCCCAGACATTTTTTATGCTGTAGAACCCTCTGACTCGTTTTATGGCATAATACTTTAGGATGTTAGGATTTAATAATAAAAATAATAATAAATCCTAAAAATGTAAACAAATAGTTTATGATGCTTAGATGTTTTAAGGACCAATGCATGGCCATATATTTTATGTTAAAATGATCTCCGTTTGTACAAAGTTAAAATTCTTCACATTCCTCCTTGTAGAACATTTGTTTTGCATTAACAAGGGTTTACAGATACTGTATGACCTCACTGCTGCTTTTTAAGAATAAACTCCTCATGTGAAGATGACGGTGTGTGGTACACTGGCGCACCCTTGGTGATCAAAACGCATATTACATTTGCAGGCGGGATCAAAGAGCAAAAAGAAAGCAATTTAAATGCGTCCAAATGCTGAGTTATCTTTTTATATTGTCTATTTTAATCAACACTAGTGGAAAAAATCTACTTCGTTCGAATCAAGGACGTAAAATAAAAAAAACGTTGAAAAAAAACAAAAACCCATCTGCCTCTCCGCGGGAGCGCTTTCCAGGCCCTTCGTACTTCCGGAAACGGGGAGGAAACGTTTATCCCGGAGAACACACCGTACTCCAATTCCCAGAATGCACTGCGACGTGTCTTTTTAAACTACTTTCTAATCTAATTTTATCTGTGTGTACGTAAATATCATGTCCGAATCGTTTTTTTTTTTACTAATATATAAAACCGCTCAAATCGTAAAATATCCCCTTATAAATATATCTTACATATTGTAATAGAACTCCCGCACATATGACGCAGCGGAAGCCGATCGCGCTTCCTTTCCGCCATTAGGTGAGTGCGTGGTGGCAGCGCCTTGTCCGCCGCTCTGCTGCAAATACCGGAAAATAAAGATTATTCCTCAGTTTTTCCCCCACATTTACAATAATAACCCGCTTGTGTCTCGTTTGCTTATAGATCGCAACCATGGGCCGGCGACCAGCCCGCTGGTAAGTGTTCAGTCGTTCGTTTTGCGACAAGGCCTATTTTTCTCTCTGGAAAATGGCAGCGGCGCCCCGCTCACCATGTGCTGGTGTGTTCAGCAGGCTAACGCTAGCTGCACGGCTAACCCCGCGTAACAGTTAGTTCAGCAGATCGCTCCCCGTGTTGTCACTATATATTACATTTTTTTTTCCGGACGTGAATAAAAATTTTGGGCCAACTACAACCGAGGCGTTGACCACCTGAAAGTGGAAAAGATTCCCACTGAATTTGAGCGCAGCCGGGTGTCATGGGTTTTCGGTCCACCAACTTGTTTTTATTTTGTTTTATTTCTCATCAGCTACAGGTACTGCAAGAACAAACCCTACCCCAAGTCCCGTTTCTGTAGGGGTGTACCCGGTAAGACCCCGATCCCTTCAGTCGCACCCACGATGTAGTGTCACTCAACAGTATTGCGACAGGAAATAAGGCTCATTTGTCGTTTGGGTTCATTCTAACAGTATATTGCCACTGTGTGTTTATTTATAAAACAAGTCCAACACAAAAGCAATTCAGAGTTTTACTTAAAGCGTGCGCTTCAACCTGCACCCACTTGGTCTTAGACTCAAACCGGTAGGACTGTTGCTACACATCGACTTACTTTAATTCACAATATAAATCATTTTTGAGGGTTCCCTGTAGTTTCAGTTGATTCATTAATTTTCAACTGACTGAAATCTTCTTGGAGTATTTCAGTGGAGGAGTATTTCAGTATCTAGTCATATTCATTCATAATGTTGACCTCTGCAGCCTATTAAGCCGACCAGCTTCTGCTCCGTGTGCAATTCTGGTGTGCAAAGGCTGCAGACAGTGACTCTGTGGTTGTGTATGTTCTCAGCTGGGTGGTGCTGAGTGCTTTAAGGGACCGCCGAGACAAATGCCTCCCTGAACCGGTTCAAATGTTTAACGTGTCCCCTTCCCTGTTTTCTGGTACAAAGGGGATTGTTCCTTACACATTACATCCGACATCAGTTTGCAAGTTTAACTCTTGGAAGCCTTTTGGCGGATATTACTTCTATCTTGTCTTATTTGACAGATTTAATGTTGGTTTGCGTGGCAATAGATTTAATTTTTTTTCTGATTCCAAAAAAAAAAAAAGCAGATCCTTCTAATAGTTGTCTCTTCCCCTGCCCTTTGTGATGCACCTAGATCCCAAGATCAGGATCTTCGACTTGGGCAGAAAGAAGGCCAAGGTAGATGAGTTCCCCCTGTGCGGTCACATGGTGTCTGATGAATACGAGCAGCTGTCCTCAGAAGGTGAAAGACTACTGTGATGACTACTTGATGTCTAATTCATTAAGCAATTGTCAAAGCAATCTTCCTACTCAAACCTTGATCTAAGCACCATAAGGATAAATCCGCAGGTGACATTATGTTTGGATTTATTCTGGCCCAAACATCAGGTGTAAGGCCTAAACGTGGGTTTCCTTGTATTTAGCTCTGGAGGCTGCCCGTATCTGTGCGAACAAGTACATGGTGAAGACGTGCGGTAAAGATGGTTTCCACATCCGCGTGCGTCTGCATCCCTTCCACGTCATCCGCATCAACAAAATGTTGTCCTGTGCTGGGGCTGATAGGTGAGAAACTCATCTTTTTGTATCGATAATAGCTTAATCTGGATTCGGTTTGTCGCTTAAGGCTCATGTTGACATTGAATTTGATCAGACGTGTTGACCTTGCCTAATTTGTTGTCCTCATTTTGGGATTTAACCCTTTTGCTGAATTTATTGAACGCAAGTGTAACTAGATATTCAAACTGGGTCACTAATGGTTTCTCCTTTTTGCCCACAGGCTCCAGACTGGTATGCGTGGTGCTTTCGGCAAACCCCAGGGCACCGTGGCACGCGTGCACATTGGTCAGGTGATCATGTCCGTGCGCACCAAGGCCCAGAACAAGGAGCATGTGGTGGAGGCTCTTCGCAGAGCTAAGTTCAAGTTCCCCGGACGCCAGAAGGTAGGACCTCCCCGTTTCAAGTTTGTCTTCGGTCTGTCGTTCCTACTCCTCTGCAGCCTATTAAGCCGACCAGCTTCTGCTCCATGTGCAATTCTGGTGTGCAAAGGCTGCAGACAGTGACTCTGTGGTTGTGTATGTTCTCAGCTGGGTGGTGCTGAGTGCTTTAAGGGACCGCCGAGACAAACGCACAAGACTGAACTGGCAAACAACCTTGTTTCGTGTTTTTGAGTTTGTAGTTTCTGTAAGGAATGAAAATATAATGTTGGGTCTAGATACTGTGCTAGTAGGTTTAAATATGCAGAGGCACAGATGCCGTGAATAAGTCAGTTACTGGGGGGGGACACCTTTTACTAAACTGAAATGTCAGTATTTGTATCGCTATATATTGCTAAATATCCAAAAGCACTGTAGTATCAGTGTACCTCTAGCTTTCTGTATCCATTGTGTCGTCTTGGTAACCCTGGTCGTCTTTGTCGGTCCTTCCCCTCAGATCCACATCTCAAAGAAGTACGGCTTCACCAAGTTCAACGCCACTGATTTTGACGAGATGCTCGCAGAGAAGCGCTTGATTCCTGACGGCTGTGGGGTGAAGTACATCCCCAGCAGAGGCCCCCTGTCCCGCTGGAGGGCCCTGCACGCCAACTAGAGCTGCCGCTGGCTGCGGCGTTGCAAAGCCAATTAAAGTGGATTTGATTTACAAAATGATTCTCTTGTCGTCTTTTATTTGATGAATGTGCGGCTGTTCATTAGACTACAGGCTTAATAGAATGCAGGCAAAAGACTATGATTTATTAAAGAAACATACCTAAAACTATATCTCATCTAGGAAACACTGTAGATCATGTGGTTTACTGGAGATAGTTTATTGACCTGTGGATCTGATGTTCTCCTCGCTACCACGACAGTCAAACCAAGAGGTCACGCATGTTTAACAATTGTATCCTAATCTTAATAAAATTGTAGTATTTAATGATAATGTTCCTCTGTACTTTAATTATACCTTTTAAGAAGTAAATCAACGGCTGTTCCTGCAAGTACTTGTGCAGCTTTTTGAATCCTCAGACTAGACCTGCCAGCCCGCACACGTTTTGTGTACAAACTACGCAATTCTTAGTCAAAACACGCAGGTATGAAATGCCAGCTGAAACAAAGAAAAAATAAATTCTATATAATACTGTACTGGAAATAAATACAAAACAAGTGCTACATTTACTGGGTGTTTAAACAATCTCCCTGGGCTTAGACCAGATGCTGTGACCTGTGGTTCTGTCACCCCTTCCCTCCCTCTCCTCTCACTCAACATCCACTGAGCAGTACTTTATTATCGTTGTAATGCTGCATTGCTGAGGTAAAATTGGAAGTGGGAGAGATAATAAAGCACAAAAATGACACTAATGTTAACATATAAAACGAGATTCACCGGCCGCTCAGTGTCACTTTTCAATTCTATGCCGGTCAAATTTATAGACATACTGTGCTCATGTTCTTCTAAAAATGCTCCAATACACAAACCCAATACCAACGTAATGTAACATAGTTGACCCTCAACTGATTCAGTTGTCTAACGCACAGTGAGGGAAGGAGGACTTCCAGTGAACGAGAGTGAGAAGAGTCGGCCATTTATTTCATTTGTTTATTTTTTGTAATAATTGCAATTTATTTGTGTATAAGTGCAATATAAATGTATATTTGCACTTAAAGCAAAAGAGACTTTAATTTGAAATTTGAACTGGACATTTCCATGTTAGTGATACGTTGGTTCCTACTAAAACTCAGTGAGTTATAGGTTGAATTATACTGAAACTTGTGTTGATTGTGATTTTATTGGAACTCTTGACAGTTTCATGTTCTATTATTGTTCTACAGTAAATAATGAACAATAAAAAACGGTGGCAAAATCAGCAATCTCACTATTGTGGGAACTGAAAATTGCAGCGGTAATCACGGGATGTATTTGTCATCAATGTGATCGGAAATCAGAATCTGCAGATCAGACCTAAAAAGCAAAACGATAAATATGAATGTGGTTCTCAAAATATTTCCCCAGGGTGCGAACATTGATTTAATGGATTTGCAAGTTGTGTTCAACCTGGAAGTCACATTTACTGAAGCCTACTTGTTAGGTACCTGTCTTTTTAAACGAGCCCTCACCACGACCAAGCAAGACAGGAAAGGAAACGTTTGTGCTTTGGGTTTATTACAGTATACTGTACTGGCAAGGTGCGTTTATTTGTAAAACATGTCAAATGCAAGAGCAATTCAGAGTGCTTTACATGCAGCATAAGGAAAAAAACATTAAGGCGAAGAATAATAAAAGCCTTAATGCCTTTAAAAAAAAAAAAAAGGATAAGACTTAATAAAGATGAGACGTTAAAGTGCAAATCAAAACAGGCCTACACACCGCAACATGGCAGGACTTCAACCTGCACCCACAGCTCAACTAGAACCCAGAGGACTGTTCCTACACACTGCAACAAACAGTGTTTGCACTTCCTGCATAATTGCCATGACTTTACTGTAGGATTTTTACTTATTCTTGGTAATTGGTAATTACTTGACTTGACTGGACTTAATGATTCCCATTGGTGGGAATCAGCATTCAAGCTCTTTACCGCCGCCTAGTGGTCAGAAGGTATTTAAACCACCGACTGTTTAAAATAATATACTGTATATACATGTATTTATATCTGGTCTGGTGTATGTCTGGGCTGCTATTTATGTCCTGTCGCCACATATGACCAATTCGATTATTTTTTTTTTTTACCTGATCAACTATTCATAGGTGCGAATGGTCATTTTGTATTCAAGGTCGGACAGTTGTTGCCATGTCCTGCATCCACCGCCAGAGGGCAGCAAAGAACAGGAATTCTCTTCTGACGCTGTCTTTGCTGATTGACTTGATTTTTAATTTCAGTTCATTTGGGGGTTTTTTTAAATCTAATGTCTAATATCAAAATGTTCTATTATTGGAATCCAATTGGACTGCTTCCGTATTCTAAAGAGGCTTTTTAAAATATTATTTAAAAAAAAAAATCGATATCCTTTATATCATATTTTATTGAAATTGTGGAATATTCAACCCCTGAAATCCAAAAACATCCCTGTCATCCCTACTGATTTATTAAGAGCCGAATAACGTTTAAGAATATATATGTTAAATGTGGTTTCTATCATCTTTAAACAACAGGCTGTGTCTGGCTATATTGCTTCTTTAAAACCCTTATTTATGCCTCTCCATCACTGCAAGAGCTCGTATCATTTTAGATATTTATTCTCTTTGTTTTTGAGTAACTGTCATCATCAACGTTTAATTTACAGCTGGTAAATGTAGTCAATTTGGCTGCACAAAAAAAACAGCACAAAACAGTGTAAAAAACATTGTGCAGCAATGTGTTCACTTTAAGAGATTATTGATGATACATTTTCTAAATTGAATAAATAAATAAAAGTGGAATATAACCATTTTAAAGTATTCCTTTCATTGGACGGTTTAGACTCTAAAGCTCATTTTGAGCTTGCCACTATTAATGTCACTGACCAAGTGACGTCCGTCCAGATTTAACATTGTATTCTGGTTATATATAAACATATAGAATATATGGCAGCTTGCTCAAAAAGTGTCCTATCAAGGTTCATTGTATTATTGTAGCGGGCTCGCTCGTGCCCTCAGGGGCCATGGTCCGCCACCAGTGTGACTTATTAGACTCTGGCAGCTGTAGCAACATTATTTAAGCATATTACTCCACAGAATTATCGTCTACACAAATCTGGATCTCTGGATTTACCTGAGAATTTCACGTTCGTGATTTTGAAACCCTCTCACCTTCGTCCGCCTTATTAAGAGAGTCCCATCCTGGTCTCCTCTTCTGGATGAAGAACGTCTGGAACGTCCATCACGCTGAACATGTGGAGAAGTGCTCTGCTTGGTCTGCTTGGTCTGCTGAGGCTTCTCACTTCAGTCTGGGAGTAATGTTTGATTTATTTTCCATTTTGATTTCCTGAGCCTTTTTCGTGTCCTGCTCTGCATGTTTTTGAGCAATTCTGCCGGTTTTAGCCATTACCTCACCCGCCAAACTCCACCGAGGAACATGGACGACCTTTGGGACGCTTTTCGACAAAACCCCTAATCTCCCTGCGGCTCCATCGACCCCGCTCCATCGGCTACGCGGCCCTGGCTGTCACCATGGGGCTTTTCTCCGTCTCAGGGTTCTTCCTCAACGTCCCGGCAGTCCTGGTGACGGTGAAACACCGACAGTTAAGGCAGCTGCTCAGCTACGCACTAGGCCTGGGCTGTGCCCCGTTTGGAAGGAGTGCCCCCGCACCCTCGCCAAACGCCGTCATCGAGGGCTTCGTCGTCGCCTTTTTTTGGTGAAGTCAGAAGCGTCTACTTCAAATAGTGAACTCCAACAGTAACTGGTTTCCTGTTCTTTCCATGCGTCTCCAGCCTGTGCTCGTGGCAGTGATTGCTGTGGAAAGCTACATCGTGGTTTGCAAACCCATGGGTGCGGTCGTGCTCCAGACCAGGTACCTTTCAACACGCATCACAATGATGGACCAGAACTTTGTGCATCTCTCTCTGTCTCTCTCTCTAGACATGCAGTGGGTGGCCTGGTTCTCTCCTGGGTCTGGTCGTTTGTGTGCAACACTCCTACTCTGTTTGGCTGGGGGAGGTTTAAGCTGACTTAAGCTGTCCAGACTTCCTGCGCCAACATGTCCTACAACGTCATTTACTTCCTGCTCTGCCCTTCTCCATCATCATGGCCTCCTACTCCCGTCTCCTGTGGACCCCGAGACAGGTGAGGAATCCCTGCGGTGATATTGAATAGTCAGTGCGTGTATTTCCACTCTTATATGAAGGTCTTGCGTACAGCAGGTGACCGAGCTGCGAGCGTCTGAGGGCGGCAGCGCCGACCGCATGGAGGTGCAAGTTGCCCGCATGGCGGTAGTGGTCGCCCTGGCCCTCACCATCGTCACAGATCCCAGGCTTTATCTCGGCCCACACATCACCACCACACCAGTCTATCTGGCCAAGAGCAGCACCGCGTACAACCCCATCATATATACATTCATGAAGTGGGATGCGTTGCGTGGCTGTGTTTAATAAGTGAAGCTCGTCTGTGTCTGCAGTTCAGGGGCCGTGTGGCTGGAACCCCACGGCTCCAGATCCAGTCTTTTGGGCTGGAGAGACGGAATTGGTTGCAGTGTTTATCTGTATCAGTTGCTGTTGGATTTGTATGTGCCTGCTGGTACCCCCGAAAAATTCTGTCCTAAATAAATGAACCTTTCCTTCCTTAAGTCTCAAGCTTTAGATCAGCGGTGGGGTTAGTGTCAGTTAAATAGCTTACGTATATAATCTAAATAGAAAACAGGGTCGACACTGCTTGTGAAACCTGAAACTGAAGATTTGAATCGGTAAACTATATTTTACATGAGAAGTCCTTTGAGTTCCAAATGATTTTGGGCAAACATGACAGGAAAAATGTGAAATGATTTATAATCATCAATAATCATGTTGCTGCAGGCTACGACCTGTCCGGAAGCCGCCTCCCCTGAACTCCCCCTAAACTACATGCGCGCGGGCCTACAACCACAAGTAAAGTCTCAAAAATAAGAAAATAGCAAGATAATTCATAACGTTTTTATATGAAAAAAATAAGTGGATCAGAAGCGTTTTTTGTTTTTTAAATATTTTATTAGGTGTACAGAACCCGTCATCCTTTCAAGGTCTGTGCTCAAACACACCGCTCTCACTGCAGCCTTTGTCATCATCCTATGAACTCTATGGCTTTCATTGTTAAAAGGAAAAAATAAAATAAAAATCAAATTACTTGGTAAATATTCGGTACGTGACACTCCCCGCCATCTCAACATTTTCAACGGCATCGACCACTCTCCTCATTTTGGTTGAGTCTCACAGTTTTGTCTTTCACAGTCATCGCCCAAAATGAACATACGAAACCGTAACCAACCCCACTCCCTTGGCTTTTAGAATCAATGACAGCATATTGCTTTTATTTCCACAAAGGTGAACGAGGAGGGGGTGGGGGATCCAGAATGTGAATACCTGTTTAAAACCTGTACATTTTGGTATCTACAGAGCGAGGGGTGATCTATGTACACGCTACAACGCCGTCGCACCGACGAGGGAATGAGGCGCAAACCTGAAGACGACTTCGGTATCAATCCAAACTCATCGGGAGGGAAGACACGGAAGCGACCTCGGATCGGCGCCCGCGGAAAACAACCATGGATTCTATGTACTCTGCCCCCAATAGAAGGAGCCCGTGTCACGGGTCAGAAAATGGCCCGTCACCACGCGCGGCAATGCGATGTGAAATAAGCCGGAAAGCCGTGATTTGGTCCGGTTGGCGCTGGAAGACTCTAACGACGAGGGGGTGGGCGCATCTTGCAGGTACAACCAGATTTTGAAACTCACAGACCGTTTGAACCACGCCGGTTCATCAGGTGGTAACAGGTTTCATTTAAAAAGGACAAAAAGGAAGAATTTCAGTCACGGTCACAACCTCCGACGACGCGTACAGTAGCATGGACCTCGCTTTGGCCGGAGCTCACGTCACCATCTCGGGGGCGATAATCTGCCGATCTATCCAAACCAACGGGGAATCTTTCCAAACTTGCCGTTTCCGGTTCAGAATCGGCCATTTCAACATCCCATCTGAAAAAAAAAAAAAAGTTTTGTGTCGTACTTATTATATGGGGGAAAAAAAACATGCTTGAAGGGATGACAAATGGAGGAAGTGGGTCAGGTTCCTAAGATCAGCGTTGCTGATGGCTCACTATGCGGCGACTGAGCCTGAAAGAAATGGACTTGGAAAGGGACTCGACCACCCTCTGCTCTACGGGGCAGGGCGGGGAGGGCGGGGGTACGATACGAGAGCCACCGTACCTCACAGCGTCGACAAACAAAATGACACTACCCATAAGTCCTGAGCTCAAGGAATGTGCAACACGCCCCCGGCCGGCCGCCCACCACTGAGACTGAAGAACGGCATCCTGGGAAAATCACTGCTTCTAACACATTAGTTCAAAGTAAAAACGTACGGCCTTATATACAGATTAGAAAAAAAAAAATAAAGAAAAAAAAAAAAAAAAAAGGGGGGCGGGGTACAAAGACAAAAAATATCTTGCACGTTCGGGGGGAAGAGGGTCGGACCGTCGCCGATCCGAGGAGGTCAAACCGGACGCTAAGAGAAAAGTTCCACGATAACGGACGAATCAAATCAACTTGAGAGTCGAGGCGAGGAAGAGGGAGGGGCGCCGGAGAATGAGCGGGCGAGGTTTTCGTACACTCCCGTTAGTTGTTGTTTTTTTTTGTTTTTTGTTTTTAAACCCCTGCATCCGTCGTCATTTAAACCAAGGGACCATCCTGAAGCATCTCTTCTTATTTCATATTTTTTTTTCCTACAGCATTTAAAGGACGAGAACTGGAGGTCGTCGCGGCTTCTAGTGTTTCGCAGACACCGTAGAGGACACGTAGCCAATTACGTCACAAGTACCCCTCGGTCGTGATCCGTTCTATGGATTCTACCACGAGGGGTTGGTGGTTTTTTTTTTTTTGTTTATTTTTTTTCTTAATTTCAAGTGTGCACACTGCGACCCGCTCTGCCTGAGTGACTGATGAGGTAACGGTACGACAGCCTCCCCGACCTCTGCCGGACAATAAGGTGCTAAAGTTCTCTGCAAACTCCCATCCGACGCACTCCGATGGTCAAGTGATTAAAAAGCCGTGTGTGCGTGTGTGGATTTAAGCAAGCCAGGGCGAGCGAGAGAGAGAGAGAGAGAGAGAGAGAGAGAGAGAGAGAGAGAGAGAGAGAGAGAGAGAGAGAGAGAGTAAGGAGGGGGGGGGGGGAGCATGTGTGTCCGTTTCATAATGTCGATGAAGGAAAAGGCTGAGAGGTCGGGCAAGGGTGTGGGGTGCGAGGCGAACGTCTTCAGCGTCTCGGGGCTGAGCCGTGAAATGAACAAAAGTAAAAAGTAAAAAAAAAAAAAAGAAAATCAGCAGAGTTCTACAGCTCAATTCTCTTATGTACAATGACAGTCCAGCAAAGGAAAAAAGTAAGAGGAGAGAGAGAGAGCGCGAGCCAGAGAGATTATTCCTCTATACGCCTCCTCCTCCCGTCCACCATCACTCCTCCCCCTCCTCTCTCACTTCTCACTGATACAGCAATATTTCTTTTTTTTTTTGTTCAAATCAACTCAGTTCACGTCCCCGGACACCGCCCTCTGGTGGGCTGTTGTGGTAGTAGCAGCAAGGAGAATCCTCTTGTCCTCCTCGACTTCATGACCCTTTCCTCCATTTTGCCCTGCATCTTTAGTGGTTAGTTGGTTGGGGTTTTTTTTTATTTATTTTTTTATTATGGTCCGTTTTGTTTTTTGTTGTCTTTCTTCTCAAGTACAAACTCTTATTTTCGTCTCAGTTCTGTGTGGTCTCGTTTCTATATCGTCTTATCGTTGTTTTGTGTCTTTGTCTTCATCTCCTCTTCTGCGGGTGTTTTCTCTGCAGTGTCCGTCTCTGCGTGTGTGTGTGTGTGTGTGTGTGTGTGTGTGTGTTGCGTGCTTCCGTGCGTGCGTGCGTGCGTGCATGTGGCAGGGTCAGTGAATGTATGCCTCACCTCAACACCCCCGCCGACACTAAAACAACACACTCTGCCTCCTACTCTTCCCCTGGGCTGAGAGAGAGAGAGAGAGAGAGAGAGAATTTAAAAAAACGGGGATAAAGAGAGGAGGGCGGAAGAGAGAGGTAGATGACAAAATGATTAAATCAAAATTGAATTAATCAATTATCAAACACACCGCCAAAGTCCACAGCAGAAAAAAACAGAGTTAGTTTAATGACTACGTTTAAGTCAATGCATGCATTTAAGCCTGAAAAAAACGCTCACCAGTGCCTCACTCAACCTGTGCAACACTCAGATCAAAGTAAAAAAAAAAAAAAAGGTATTAAAAAAATGCACACACACACCCACACACAGGGCTGGGTGATAATTCAACAGTAAAATGAATACCTGGCGATGCTGTCGTCAAATTACATTAAAACACTTTATCATAAATATGCAACTTCTCGGACCAAGTTAACATTAACTGACATAAAATGACTTTAAATTCGAAAAACTAGAATTTTGGCTTGATATCACGCTCGCGCATGCGCCCAGACATGGAATTTTGAATTTCCGAGTAAATAGATATTGTTATGTATTCATTGCGACATATGAGGGTTAAAAAAAACATCCAATAGTAACATTTGATTTGAATTCTCCTCTATCACCCAACCCCGTACACGCACTGTGCAAACCTAGACGAACACACTTACAGGCTCAAGACAGCGGTTACATCTCCCGCTGGAGAAACCTAAACAGAACTGCACATAACAGAACGAGAGTGAAAAGCCTCCTCCCGGCATTCTCAAAGCGCTTTCTACCCAGAATGCCTTTCTGGCCACGGGGTTTTAATCCCTGCGTCACTCCTCCCCCGGTAAGACGTTGGGCGGCGTTTTGGGTGAGTGAAAGCCGGGACGGCGTGTGTGGATGCAGCGCAAAGAGGAGGTGGGGGCCCGCCGGACGGAAACAAGAGAAAGACAGAAAATCAAAAGACGGGTGCACAAAACACGGAGGAATGGATAGAAACATACCAAGGGGAGATTTAATAATGTTGCTTTTTGTTTTCCTCTGGGAATGCAAGAGGGTTAGGGGTATAAACACACAACCACGGCGTGGGGGTGAGGAGAGGGGGAGAACAGGAGTGGCAGAACCGAACAGAAGAAAAGAGAATGAAAGAGGAGTATTTACCAGAAGGGCGGGGGCCGCTCAGCCCGTGGAAGGGGACGAGAGAGCGTGACTCTGAGCCCTGGGATTGGCTGCTTCTCTCTGGAAGTACTGCGAGGGGGCGGAGCCTAGCTTATTGGCCGTGGGGTTTTTTTTTTCTGTTTTTTTTTTGTTTTTTTTAGGGGTCCGGGCAGGGATGGAGGTCGGAGGGCGTGGAGGGAGGGAGGGAGATAGCGAGGATTCGGGGGGAGAACGTGGAAAGAGCGTGGGTATTGAGAGAGAAAATAGATGGAGAGTTTAGCTTCAACAAGGCGGAGAAGAAAGTCAAGAGATGTCAAGAAGCCACATTGACTCGGCACATTAAATGAACACCAGTTTGGGTCGCCGGCGGAGAAATGAGCCGCCGAGCCTAACGCCCGCCGAAATGAACTCTTTTCATTTCGTAGGATGCCAGCGTCTGCTGGCATGACAGCAGATCGATGAGTGGAGTCATTTGGCCTTTTAATAACAAAGCATACATTTTTCTCCTGCATTTCATGGTTTAATATTCAGGCTAAACTGCTCAGAAAACATATTTTCCCACCTCAGGCACAAAAGTCTTATTTTTATCATCCATTATGCATGCATTACTTGTGATGGAGGGGGGGGTGACTGGGTGGAAAATTTCATCCTAAAATGGCCACCACACACAAAAAAATTAAATGTACTCTGGGTTAAATTAATTCGCGAACAATGATAATAACTGGCAAAAGTTTTCTTTCATAAATATCACAAAGAATTTATTTAAAAAACGTTTCCCGGATTATCAGTGACAGCTTGGATAGGTTATGCTGGACTGACCCCGTCAAACATTATAAAACATCACATTATCAGTCATGAATAATATCATAATTTACCAGCTTTTGGATTGAGCTCCTCCAAAGGCTTAAATGATTTCACTTTCTCTTTATGATCACGTCACTTAAAGGAAAAGCTCATTCGATTTAGATGGAAAATAAGCTGTGTGTGTGTGTAAATCATATTGAAATGAAAAATATATATTTTTAAAGTTTATATTTTATTAATATGTGCTGTGTGCAAGGGGAATCAAATTTACTTCTGAAAATAATGAAATTGTGATGATAATACAATATATTTTATTCTGTAATATTTGTGATTCAACTTCCATCACTCCATATAAATAAACAGTAGTCTTTTGAAAAAGCTATAAAAAAAAGGTATTATTATTCACTTCAAATAAAATCTTATCATATAGAATGTTAATGCTAATTAAAAAATGGCGTCACGCGAGTGGCAGCCTGTTACGGCAGCTCCTGCTCACTCATAAGCTTCTTTTAACTCTTAAGTCTTTATTTCTATTTTTTGAAGTACTTTTTTATATTTTATATTGTTTATCGTGTGTACTTGATATGCTCTCTATTTTCTGCTGTCCCCTTTTTTGCTGGAACGATGTAAATTTCCCCACTGTGGGACTAATAAAGGTTTATCTTATCTTATGTTAATGATGAACTTTAAATTAATAGTTTTTAGCTTGGACAACACATTGGGAGATTATTGTGTTTTATAGACTTCTATTTAAGTCATTTGGGTTGTGGACCCAAATGGCACTCCTTTCATGGAATGACTCAGTGAGGTCACTTCCTCCTGAACCGCCATCGATCCCCGAGCGGAGGAGCGTTAAAAGACTCTCTTCGCCCTTCCTTGTTCCATACATGCACAATGGCAGGAAGACCCCAGTGATCAAACGCATCCTGATATTCCATCGGAGAATTCTGACGTGCATAACAGACTTCTGCATTTTTTAAATACAAAAGAGGCTGTCGTCGAGGACCGAAGCACGATTCAAGTCACTCATTTAGGCTCCGGGATCCGACTGGTGTGTGTGTGTGTGTGTGTGTGTGTGTGTGATGACACAGTGGCATGAGAAACACGGAAAGCCCACTCACGGACAGAATGATAGTAAGAGAGGAAGTAAAAGGTTCAGAAACAGAGAGATCGTCTGTGATGGAAAACAGGAAGGAGCTTGACATTTGAAAAAACAACAAAAAAAAACAACCCTATTTCTCTGGAAAGGTCCTGGTCGGCTCACCTGTTTCAGGGTAAACTGAAGATCTCTTTCCAGGGTCTTTGTGCAGCTGGATTTCCTTTACCGAGAAGATGGACGTAGCTGAAATAGAGCGAATCGGTCAGACAGTGTCTGTCAAACTCTTCAACAAGTGGTATAGAAGGTACCGTAATGACTTACGGTTGTGCAACAAAATTTAAATGCCAGCGAGTGGGATGTCGATTTCACTACTCTGAAAGTTATTTGAGTTTGATCCCTTCTGGGAGGCCCATATTGAAAAAACGTGGCAAGGCCGACATGGGAACCTCTTCAAGATCTTTATTATTAATTCACCTTTTAAAGCAACACTTGTAACTTTTTGACCTTAAAATAACAGCTTCAAAACCATTTTGATAGTACACTGACTTGTAATATGGAGAATGGCAACTCTTCCATTCCCACCCACAACCCCAACGCCTGTTGTTGCACTATGTAACTTTGACGTTATCCTTTACAGCACTACGTCCCTTCCTTGATGTTTGGCTCCAGTAATTACCGTTATTCTTTCCTGGTAAAATGTATTAAATAAAAAAAAAACAAAAAAACAAACAAACAAAAAAAAGCTAAATAATAATAATAATAAAAAATAATAAACTCGCCTGTCAACATGGCCGGTAATAACGCAAATACAAAAGGTCGCCACTCCACCTCCTCGACGGCGCGGACGAGACGGGCCAGTCGAGCGCCGGCCATCGCTTTCATCGCCCCGCGCGGTTCTTTCCACCCCCTGACCCGCGCGTGCTAGCCGATCTTGCAGGCCGAGCACATCTGGTACCTACACCGATAGCAGGAGGTCGACCCTCGCACCCTCTCCCCCCACGGCCCTGACCCGCGCGTGCGAGCCGATCTTGCAGGCTGAGCACATCTGGTACCTACACCGATAGCAGGGGGCCGACCCCCGCACCCTCTCCCCCCACGGCTCCGAGGGAAGCCGTGGACTGAGTGCTCACTGAAGCTGCGAGGTCCGTGCAAGGGACATAGATTGTTATAACATAGACATAGACTGCTAAAATTCGTCTGGTAAAATTAATTATTTTCACCGGACTGCGGTTTACGACAGTGGTGTAAACGTGCGATTCTACTGCTGCTTTCCCCCTGTGTGGGGGTGTGTGTGTGTGTTTGTACAGACTCATGAAACGTTTACTCACTATCCGCCAGCGATTGGACCTGGTCCCCCAGCGTCTTGAAGTACGGGTGCCTCAAAGCCTCTTCGGCTGAAACTCGCTTCTTAGCTTCGAACTGGACAGAGAGAGACAGGAGGAGGACAGACAGGTTACCGCGGCTCCGAACGTGGCGGGGAATGTGTCGTGTGTGTTTGGAAAGGTTCTGTACCTGCAGCAGCACTGAGAGCAGGTCGTGGCCATCATGGTCTATCCTGTGAACGAGAGAGAGAGAGAGAGAGAGCTGGACATTAGGTCTGCCCAGCGCTGCGCCCAGGCTGCAGGAGGTGTAATGTTCCTGGGTTCCTGGTCTCAATGGCGGCGGGAATTGCTTGACTACGGCATCTATTGAAAATCAATCCTGTGTCTCCTCTTATTACGTGTAACAGTCTCACTGTCGGTTTATCTGTGTGTACACACACGCACGCACACACGCACGCACGCACGCACGCGCAGAGCTTGGTGTGCTGGTGAAGATGTATTATTAGTACATCTGTGTATTATTTTATTATTTATTTATATTATTTTCATTATTATTAATTTATTCTATATGATATTTTACTTATTTTCCATGGTGTAAATTTCTTTGATGTATTCAGATTTTTATGAATTCAACCTTTATAAGATATTGTAATAATATAATATTATTATATTGTTTATAATAAAATATTGTTCTATATTGTAGAATATAATGTCATAGAATATAATTTATTTAATAAAATAATATTTCTCTAACTCGACAAGTGCTACTTATTTTAGAGGAGGTTTAGCTGTGACCGTGATCCACAGCTAGTTCGACGGCTACCAACAAAACATACTTATTTTAAGTTGCAAAAAAAACAAATTCTAAAAGTGTGATGACGTCATGTAGTGTAGTCACATAACATTTTAAAGTAAAAATCATACCTAATAGTAAGAACTATACCTTGACTTAAGACCTACACACCTGGGTGCGTGGTTGACAAGCGGCTCGGCATGGTACTGCGGGAAGTTGTAGGTCTTGAACTCCTCGCTGGTGGTAATACTGGGCCAGGTCTCCTCCGTGGGCGTGCCTGGTTCAGAGGGGGAGAAGTGTCGGTCAGAAGGAGGCGCGGTCACACTTTTTCCATATCAAGCACCCTGAATTTGACACCGGTTAGGCCACAGACCCCATCTCATTTCATTTTGTCTCTCTGATTGTTATGATTTTCTCTCCACTTCTCTACCCGTCTGTACTACAGTTAGGGCGATAACGGCGAAACTACGATCAACAGTCTCCATTGTTCATCCTCTAATGGCGTCTTGAAAATGGAGTAACGTAGTTTAACTATTAATCATTTTAGGGTGACCCCGCCGGAAACATCTTGAAGGGCCCCTAGGGGTCCCCAGACCCCACGTTGAGATCCACCGTGCTATGAAATACACCCGACCCGTGTCTCACCTAGGATGCGGAATATGAGGTGAAGCTCGTCCTCCACCGTGGATCCGGGGAAGAGAGGTCGGCCTGTGATCATCTCATAGAAGATGCAGCCCACACCCCTGAAAGCAGAGATTAGAACACATGTTTAGAAAGCTGTACACCACCCAGCCCACACCCATCAATGTTTATCCTGCGGTGGTTCATAACATACTGTACATTGTTCTGTGCCATGTATTATTTGACTACACACGCTTTCTGCTAATTCTCTGCTAATGGAGGCTTTCTGTTGCATGCCGGGTTAGGCTCACCGCCCCCAGCTCATCTTATCATCTTTTCCCCTCCAACACCACCCTAACTCGGGGGGAGAGATGTACATGGCAGCCGGCTGGCACAGCAGCTTCATGAGTGGTGCTGCACTATAAAAAGTAACATCTCTAAACCATCAGCAGCAGGATGGAGAGAGACACAACTGTGACCCCCCCGGGGCAAAGTGGAGACAGTGGGATGGAGATTGTGCATCAGTGTGTGTAAAGGTACAGTACACAGCGCAAGAAAAAACATTACAAGACAACATGAGGACATGGTGAGACGCGCATTAGACAAAGACAATAGAAAGGGAGCTGAAAGGGAAGATGGAAGAACATGGAAGTGAAAGAGTGAAACACAGATACACACACACACACACACACACACACACACACACACACACACACACACACACACACACACACATACTGTACATGTGAAACGGGTATAACGTTTGTGTGTGAGTGTGTGTGTGTGTGTGTGTGTGTGTGCGCGCACGCACACGCGCACTCACCACATGTCAATGGGTGTAGAGTACTCTGTGGAGCCCAGCAGCACGTCTGGAGGTCGGTACCATAATGTCACCACTTCATTCGAGTAGGTCTTCGTCGGCACAGACTTGGCTCGGGCCAAACCTTGGTGCAACACACGACGGAAGCGGAAATGAGTCCCCGTTTGATATTTTTCACTGCTGTCAGTGACAAACGGCTGCACGAGGATTCCGACGGCGCACACAGCACCAAAGAAAATGTTGGCGGCGGCGGCGGCTTACCGAAGTCCGCCAGTTTGAGCTCTCCCTTCTCGTTGATGAGCAGGTTCTGTGGTTTGAGGTCTCGGTGGAGGACCTTCCTCCGGTGGCAGTAGGCGAGACCACGCAGCAACTGGAAGAGAAAGATCTGCAGACCGGAGCGGAGGAAGGGTGATAAATGAGGACACAAATTGTTATAGTTACTGCTATTATTACTGTCATTTTGGCTTGTGTTATATACTGTACATCAATTTAGTGTCTACTATGTACATTATGCAAAGGTTTACTTCCTGCATCATATTCCAACTAGAATATCTATATCAAAAGGATCAATTAAATCACCATTATTTTGAGTCAGACTTGACTATCGACAGTTTTTGTCAGCCAAGTTATATATATATTTTTTAAATGTTGTTTTTCACATTATATAACAGGTCCAAACATGAACAAATCCCCTACCCCCCGCCCTCCAGATACCAGACATAAACATATGAACATCATATATGGGCAGACAGCAAAGAAGGCAGATAAATAAAAAATAATAAAAATAAAAATTGGTTACATTGTTGCGCTGTTAGCATCCATATTTTCAACAAAGGTTAAGAGGGACCCTGCGACAGTGTATCTAATCTTTTCAAACAAACACTATCAGTCTCCTGGCCAAGAGAGTGCAAAAGGCCTCAGCCAAGTTATTTTTAATCGTTGAGGTCTCATATCCTTTCCCCGCCCCCCCCCCCCCACCTCGGACCCGGCGTCGTCTCCGCCCTTACCTTGACGTTGTGAACGCTCATGATGCTTCCGCAGTCGTCCATGTACTGCTTCAGGTCCTTCTCCTGATGAGAAACAGAGGATGGGAACGCACAGAACAACCGATGGGAACAAACATGAGAGCCAAACACCGAAAGAGTGGTGAAAGACAAAAAGGACACAATGATAAAATACAGCCCATAAAAGGAACCCAACCACGCCCAAACACTTGAAAGGCTTCTGAACCAGGACGCTCACCAGGTACTCGAACACCAGCGTCAGGCACTTGTCAGTGTGGATGATGTCATGGAGGGTGACGATGTTGGCGTGCTTCAGGTCTTTCAGCAGAGACACTGGAAGAGAGGAGCGAGTCAGACACTGCTAATCTACCGCGAGGAGTCAGACACTGTTAATCTACCACCGAGGAGTCAGACACTGCTAATCTTTCACCGAGAAATCAGACAATGTTAATCTACCACCGAGAAGTCAGACAATGTTAATCTACCACCGAGAAGTCAGACACTGTTAATCTGCCATGAGAAGTCAGACACTGTTAATCTACTACCGAGAAGTCAGACACTGTTAATCTACTACCGAGAAGTCAGACACTGTTAATCTGCTACTGAGAAGTCAGACACTGTTAATCTACTACAGAGGAGTCAGACACTGTTAATCTACCACTGAAAAATCAGACGCTGTTAATCTACCACTGAGAAATCAGACACTGTTAATCTACCACCGAGGAGTCAGACACTGTTAATCTACCACCGAGGAGTCAGACACTGCTAATCTTTCACCGAGAAATCAGACAATGTTAATCTACCACCGAGAAGTCAGACAATGTTAATCTACCACCGAGAAGTCAGACACTGTTAATCTGCCATGAGAAGTCAGACACTGTTAATCTACTACCGAGAAGTCAGACACTGTTAATCTACTACCGAGGTGTCAGACACTGTTAATCTGCTACCGAGGAGTCAGACACTGTTAATCTACCACTGAAAAATCAGACGCTGTTAATCTACCACTGAGAAATCAGACACTGTTAATCTACCACCGAGGAGTCAGACACTCTTAATCTACCACCGAGGAGTCAGACACTCTTAATCTACCACCGAGGAGTCAGACACTCTTAATCTACCACTGAGAAGTAAGGCACTGCTAATCTACCACCAAGAAGTAAGGCACTGTTAATCTGCCATGAGAAGTCAGACACAGTTAATCTGCTACCGAGAAGTCAGACACTGTTAATCTGCAATGAGAAGTCAGACACTGTTAACCTACTACCGAGAAGTCAGACACTGTTAACCTACCACTGAGAAATCAGACACTGTTAATCTACCACTGAGAAATCAGACACTGTTAATCTACCACCAAGAAGTCAGACACTGTTAATCTACTACCAAGAAGTCAGACAACGTTAATCTACCACCGAGGAGTCAGACACTGTTAATCTACCACCGAGAACTAGATGGAACTCTGTATTAACAGAGCAATGAGATCAAGATCGTTCGTCAGGTCTATGCATTGCAGGTTTAAATAAATGACAAGAATTTTTGTTTTGGGGGGGCTGGGTAGACAAAACCTTTTCAGATTACTTGTGATTTACATATGTCAAATGCTGTAGATTAATCTTTGTATTATGTATGTGAATTGTTTTTTGTACTTTGGAACTGTTTTTTTGCCATTCATTATGGAATTTTCGTTCCTGCAGGTTTTGCTTTAGTTTGCTAACCTAGAAACATACCAAACTATGGAAACTCTACATTGAAATCACGCTGCCACGTGCTAGTCCCCTCCACGTTTGGGTTTATTTTGGATTTAAAAAACCGAGGCGGCAAAAGTAAAACTATCTGCCAGCTATAGGAATCGGAGCAGGAATATGGTTGGAACGTGACAAATGTGATGCCACTTAAAAATAAACCATTTGGATGCTTTAGTCAGTGCTCAACCCTGTTGATTCAAAACGGCTGCAGCTCCTATGAAAAGATATAGATAGCGATAAATATATCTCACAATGTTGAAAATAGTGGCTTCAACAGTAAAACCCATTGAAGGTTTTAAAACAAGGCCAGTTTACATCAACACTCCGTTCCAAAAGTTCTGTAAGCTGTCAAGGAACTGTAATAATGAATCCGTGTTTATGATGAATAATTACCAAAGGAAAATCCTCAGCTAAATTATGCCTTTGG
Source organism: Zeus faber (assembly GCF_960531495.2). Taxonomy (NCBI): domain Eukaryota; kingdom Metazoa; phylum Chordata; class Actinopteri; order Zeiformes; family Zeidae; genus Zeus; species Zeus faber. The sequence continues at coordinate 23,841,136 of NC_137194.1, read as the reverse complement.
TGTAATTATCAACAATAACACCAAATAAAAACGACAAATTCATTTCATTTTGACAGTGTACAGATCAGCTGGCATGACATTAATTCTCGGTAATTTCATTGGTTCATATGAAAGCAACAATGGTGCATTTACTGCAGTGACCGTTCAAACAGCACTGGACCAAATGTAATTGAATCAGGGCCTCGTGAATCGTAATCTCATCAGTTTGGGCGATCTTCGCCAATACTCAAGTTGGTATATTTAAAATCTTGTTAAATCTTTATGCCTCATTACCTTCTCTGATGGCGGTGCAGGGTGCGCCCTCCTCGTGCTCCAGTCGGATCTCCTTCAGCGCGACCAGGTTGTCCGTTAGCTTGCTCCGACCCTTAAACACTGTGGCGTAGGTTCCCTGCGAGGACAGGAAAGTACCAATATGTGTATGAGGTTATTTATGTAGTTTCGGGGAAACCGCAGTAATCGCAGTGCATGCATTTTTAGAATGATATTCCTCTTACCTCCCCTAGTTTGTCCAGTTTGATGTAGGTTTCAAGCTTCCCGAAGCCTATTTCAGACTGGAGGGGATAAAGAAGGTTTGTTAATGTTATGAGAGCCAGTAGGTTACAAGGTCTAACTGCGGTACATTCGTTTTTTTTTGGAACAAGGCAGCTCTATAGTTACAGCGGGAGCTGTCATATCCCATGGCCAACAGAGGATCAAATCAGGTTTCAAATCTAATTTATGACCCTGCACAGGCACTTTTATTGGCGTCTTGCCCTCACAATGCATTGTGGGAGTCTGTGTGTGTGTGTGTGTGTGTGCTTATGTGTGTTTATGTCCGTTTCTTTGACTCATTTTCCGCTTATGATTCCCGAGCGCGTTATTTTTCCTGATTCCACTGTCTGTACTATTGTGGCAGTTTCACCGACCGCGTGCCACCCAAGTGGTGTGTTCAGGGACCTCCGGCACAGAGACACAGAAGACGGGGTTGTAGAAAACACACACGTTTATTGTGGAGAGGGGGCTTGATAGAACAAGCTCCTGAGCAGATGGACATGTGTCATGACAAGGCTCCTCTCTCCTGAGTGTGTGTGTGGGGATGGGAGTTTTAACCTGCTGCTCATCAGACCAACTGCCGAGCAACAGGTACGCAGCCACACTGATCCTGGGTCCCCAATTACCTAGATCCAGGTCAGGTGTGGCTGCTCAAACCACACCATTCCCACACCACAACTGCCTACACAGAGAGTGGAATCCATGAGCCTAATTCCAATGCTCCATGCACGCACTTGCTTTCTGGAGTTAAACTGAAATTTTGCATTTGAACTGCATTTGTCTATGATGTCATTAGTGCCACCAGTTGCACTTAGACCCTCTGGCCACATGGTGTCACTCTGACAACAGTAAATGGGACTCAAGCTCTTGCATTCCAGCACAGTGAGTAGAATGAAGACAGTATTTGTATATTTAGTAATGGCATTGACATCCCATCTGCTTAAGCATGGCTCTCTATTTTCTGGATTAATCTGGAATACTGCTTATTTGGATAACGCTGCGTTGGAGGACACAGTTCATGCGGTTCATGAATTATAAATGGATGCAAGCATGGGCCTGTTGGGATTTATCTCCAATCACTGTCTCCTTCTTTCCATTTATCTACCCATCTCTGCCAGGCTTAGGGTTAGGGTTATTATTTCTTCACTTTGGCCTGTCTTACTTTTACTTTCCCTCTCTCTCTCTCCCAATCCTGCTGTTTCCTCTGCCAGCTCCAGCATGATGGTCATGTTAAAGGCAGCCCAATGCTGGACCATGCTGAACAATGCTCTATGTGTGTGTGCATGTGTGTGTGTATATAAGGGGGAGGGTCTCCAGTGACCAACTTAGCTAATGAAGCATGTGATCTCTTTAAAGGCATGCCTAAAAGCCAGCGCAGGAACACACTCGGACACAAGATGACACAGTTACACAGTATTACGTGTGACTTTGTGTGTATGTGTGTGTGTGTGTGTGTGTGTGTGTGTGTGCATGTGTGTGCGTGCGTGCGTGCGTGTGTGTGTGTGTGTGAGAGAGTTGGATTGTTTTTGCAGAAACAAGCAGTTTTACAGAACGATAATCAAGTTATTAATAATCTAACATCTTTCTGAAACAATGACGACAGCATCAGTCCAGAAACTGGAATAGAAGCATCCTCGGAGACCCAAGAATTCCAAGTTTTTTTTTTTTTTTAAACACACGTGTTTGGAATACACATGGTGTCTGCTCCAGCCCCAAATGTAAACAGATACCTGCACGCGCACGCACGCACACGCACACGCACACACACACACACACACACACACACACACACACACACACACACACACACACACAGCTTCTCAGGATTTCTCAGCATCTCTCACAGTGCGTGCTCGGACTCTACCTAACATACTCTCCTGCCAAGTGTCTTTAGGCCTGACTCTGCCTCCGCCTCCAACGGCAACGGGTTCATTCCTTTCCCCCGCGCTCCACTGAGCTCACTGCCACAGAACTAGGTCAAACCTTATTTTGGATTGGAAAATGATGATTAAAAATGACAATCACGAAAACCAAACAAAACCGGGAGGCCCTGCAGCCTACGTGCGCGCTACTCAAGCTGCGTGGGGGCCCCTGCACATTGAGCGAGGGCCCGCCTCTGCTTTATATCGGAGCAGCTTTTTAATGTCTATAACTTGGGTGGGAAGACGAAGCGGCACGATGCTTCTGGTCACAAAGCGGGGGGAGGAAACTCACCATCCATGAGAGTGAAAAAACAGCAACGGCGAGTAGTGAGCTGCGTGGTTAATGTTTTACGAGGGCCGTTTTGCTTAGAGCCCCAGGTCTACGTATGTACGCGTTTGCATGCCTGCGCCCATCTCTGTTTGATGAGCCATTATGAGGGCGAGAGAGGGAGACGGGGAGAGAGGAAAAGAGACGAGAAATTGGGAGGGAGAGATATGTGCGGCAACCTTTTGTGTATTTGAGCGCATGTGCCGCACCTCCACTGGGAGGAAGGCACAGGAGTGGGACAAGGAGGGGAAGGAGAAGCCATTCATGTGCCCCGAAAAGCCTGCCCACAGCAACACATGGGGGCGGTGTGGGGGGCGTGACCTTGTGGGGCGGACCCCGCACTTTGGCTCAATCAATTTCGACAATGACCCCATTGATTGCTCAGTCAAATCCTTTAATATACTGTACTTATCAACGGGGGAGGAGCGGCTCCGGTGTTGTCGGCTTCGATTGGGTTTTTCGATAACAGGTGAAAAGTTGCGTAACAGGGCAAAGTGTTTTGCGGTTTGAGGTAACGCGACACACCCCATTCTTTCACACCACGGACGCGGAATCTCACTGGAACACTGTGAATAATTGATTGTGAGTGGGCAGCTGCGAGTCGTTGCAGATCAACTCAGTTCACATTGAAAAAGGTTCAAACATTTGAAGATAGGGTTTTAACACCTCTTCGGGTATAATGATCAGATTGTTTGTTTTGTTGTTTTGTCGTTGTTTGTGAAGTTGGCATACGACTAACTCCGAGGCTTCTAAGTGTTATAATATATAATGGTGTTGGTGCATCATCGGCGCACAGTAAACGATTCAAACCTGTCCGTGACCAATACAGTCTTTTACTGTGAGCCTGCCCACCGGAGCAGAGCAGGAAAGGTGCTTTCCTCAGGGGCATATCACGAAAGGCTGAAGGAGGAAGGGAGAGGTTCTTGAGTTTCTTCTGCGTACTCTCAGCTACTCACAACTTGAAAGCAGGGCGGACATTACAGCCATCTCAAATCATCGTATCATAGACTTGGAACCCGCCATGACACAGAGGTCCCGTGTGGTGACTCTGGTTCCGCTAACCAGACCTAGAGTTGACCCGAACTCGCCTCGGGTGTGTGTTCCGTTGGTACAAGCGGCGCGTAAACCGTCATGCCACGGGCTCTCCCATTAGGACGGTAATGGATTCCTGCAGGGATGTGCCGCGCTGAATACAGAGTATATGACCCGCCCTAATGGAAGCGATCGAGCTGGGCCCTAGCTTTCCACGCGGTTGCTCGGATCAGCGCGGCTCTGTTTGACCGCACAGTCCAACCAGTTTGTTACGTCATCTCCGCTTTAATTTCGCTGCATTTTCCTGTATCCTCACAGGCCTCTCTCTCTCTCTCTCTCTCTCTCTCTCTCTCTCTCTCTCTCGTCCCAGAGTGTAATTCCAGTCAGAGGAGGCACTGCTGCTGAATTATAGATATCCCATTACATAATACACAACAGATCATCACCACACACTCATCCATACATACATATACGTATACATACATATATATACACGTATACATACATATATACACATATATATATATATATATATATATACACATACATACATACACACACACACACACACACACACACACACACACACACACATATATATATATATATATATATATATATATATATATATATATATATATACACACACACATATATACATATATATATATATATATACACATATACACATATATACATACACACACACACACACACACACACACACACACACACACACACACACAGATATATGTGCATGCACTTGTCCCGACACCGCACTTACCACCGTCATCAATGTGCTCACAAACCTGAAGAGTTGAACTTCAGCCCTCTCTCCTCCAACCTTTCACCATGAACGCCCCCACCGCCCCTCGCCCTCTCTTTAAACATCGTCCCCTTAAATCCCCATGACGCTGCTGCAGAAAAGCCGCGTCACCACGCTGCGTCACAGAGTTACAGTAGTTTGGGCTAAAGACAATCTAAAAACCACACAATCTAAAAACTCAATGTGTTCACTTAGCTCCTTAATTGAGGCGGACAGAGGGAGAAAAAGAGAGAGAATGGTGGAAGATACGCCATTGAATATTATTAATAAAGGGGAAACAAATAATGGATTAGTCATCACAGCCGAGCTTTTGTTGATTAGTTATCAAAAGGGACAGTACCGTGTCCCTCTCTTCTTCATGAGTACTCGTGTGTGCGTGCGTATGTATATAAGAGCATTACTCTGATAATTAAATTTATCAATGTAATATAAGGTAATATGGATACATGGATTTATTACCATATCAATAAAGCAGTCTCAATGGAAGGTCCTGGATAAAAACACTCGTCAACAACCATTGACTGAGATGAGTGACGACGGGAATAAAGAAGAAGCATGAACAAAAGAAGACTGAAATAAATCGCAGTGTGAAGAGGCATACAACAGGGTAATGAGACAGAGACGCTGCATATTCATGAAGTTTGCGTACTTCTCCCCCTCACTTACCATCCGACACCCTTCTGCTATCTGCCCCCCCCCCTCCATTCCCAGGAACCATACCCACAACGATCTTGCCCTGGATACATAATACAAAATCCATCACTCCCCTACTGAGCCATTGTGAGCTGAACAGCATAAAGTGTGTGTGTGTGTGTGTGTGTGTGTGTGTGTGTGTGCGCGCGCGCACACACAGTCCATTTACGTTCTCCAAACACGTAGACCCAGCACCCGAGTGCGTGCGCACACACACACACACACACACACACACACACACACAGTCACACTTATACATTTATACGCAGACACACTGCTTACTGACCAGGGAGGCCCTGCGTAGCCTGCGGCTCATGGGTGTGTCAAAGGGCGGGCTGTTCATGGCAAACTTCTCCAGGTAGCCCTCCGGTAGCCGGATGTCAGCTGGGAGAGAGAGACGCTTGTTTATGTCCTGAAACGCAGAAAAAAAGTGGCAGAGGAGACAAGAAGAGTGTTTGGAAGTGTGTTCATTTCTGATGAACATTATTAATAATAACAATAACAATTCCTGTAATTAGACGCCCTAAATATATTCAATTATATACTATTAGAGATTATATATATAACTAGGCAATACAGCACTGCTAAATAGCATATAAATACGACAGACAGAGATTTGTCTTATATCACAGGGTTTATGACGATATGTGATTTAGAGTTTTTATATACAAACATTTCAGTAGACACAGCAATGAGTCGCTCACAAAACAAAGAGGAAGTCAGAAAGTCTTGACTCTAATTAATGAATTACTGTGTGGTCCCACTGAGGGACGATAGTCTAAACAGTGTAATGGACACAGACACACACATATACTGTACTCTTTATGAGCTTATTTTCAACCCAATCTTACAATAGAGGCATTATGATTCAAAACAGACTGGGAAATGAACCTATCTGTGTGCTGTGAAAGTTCTGTACGACCAGGTGGGCATCCTTGTTTGTTTGTTGGTTTCTATTTCTTGTGACAGTTGGACTGTCTGTGTATATTGCAACAGGTGTTTCCAGGCATGTAGGAAAAGAACAGGAACTTGTAACATGGACGTTGTGGAGTACAAATACTTCATATCTGATCTTGAAAGGTTTGCTTACGTTTCCTTGCTGATTCTTTTCAAATGGACATGGAAAACTGCATTTCCCAGAGGGCACTGCAGCAGCACATGGCTATCGGCAGAGCGCCAATCACACACTGTTTCCATGGCAGCGGTATTGGGTTGGCCAGGCCCTAACATGGATTTCTCCCCGATGCATGTATATGTTTGTGAGGGTGTGTGTGTGTTTGTGTGTGTATATAAGTGTCTTGTGTACATGTGTGTCTTCACATGTACAAGTGTGGGAGGGCCTGTGTGTTTGTGTATGTGTTCACATAAAGATGGAAGGCGATGGGACTTCGTGCCTGCAAAAGCTTTATGCGAGCTCCTCAGCCGACACAACCACATACAGTTTCACATATGGCGCAGCGCCCCCGAGCAAAGTCACACATTTCAAAGTCGTGAAAGACAACAGAGAAAAGCACAAACAACGATGAATAAAAACGACCAGACGAGTCTCTGCAGCCTCACGTTATTTACATCATGAGATAGACGGACACGGCCTGTGAACAATGACCTGAATAGACACTATCTAATCACATTTGCTTCCATATGAATTTTCTTTATGGCATGCGCACAATGAATGCACAGCAAACATATAGAGTATACACAAGTGCACACACAAACAAAGTTGAATATATCTCTTTTTCAACATGGGTCCGACACCATATTATTTTTATCCTTGTCTACTACTATGGGACAATATGTAATGTATCATTAAGTATCATAACATTTTATATAGGTATGAATCTATTTTAAAATATATAAACACATTATTTATTATTTATAGTATCTGCATACATACAGACATATACAAATATATACTATTATACACATATACATATATATCTCAACACAGAACCATGTCAAAATAGCAAGTATGACGGATCGGATATAAATCTTCCATTCATTTCATGGATATACATCATAACGTATTATCACCCAGCTCTACTCCCTACCATAACCATCAAAATAATAACAATAATAATAATAATAATAATAATAATAATAATAATAACTATTATAATTATTACTAACAATTACTGATATTATAACAACTCATAACTACAACTGTATATGTACAATGTGCTGTGGGTGTAATTACAAAGCCGAGCCATTTCAATGCTTATTATAACTATATTTTTAAATGTATTTATTATTTAAATAGGGGCAAAGGGTTCTCACAAAAACACACCTACAAGCACAGCATACCCTCCCATTCACATGGCAGATGACGCACGCGCACGCGCACACGCACACACACACACACACACACACACACACACAAATAGGCACTATTACACAAACACACAAAGCATGCACACACACACGCACATACTTACAATGCAGAACAACTCTAGTAGGTCCCTCATTGTCCTCCTGAAATGCATCTTTTTACACAAACAAACCCTTCCCACGATGTATCTTTCTGACCTGACACATGACTGCACGCACACTAACAGAGTGAGAGAGAGAGAGAGAGAGAGAGAGCGAGAGAGAGAGAGAGAGAGAGAGAGAGAGAGAGAGAGAGAGAGGGACAAAGAGACAGAGAGAACAAGGGCAAGAAAGAGAGTGAGAGGGAGAGAGAGAGAGGCTGGCACAGTGGAAGAATGCCCTCCACGCACACGTGACAGAGGGGGGTAAAAGCAGGAGAGGAGAAGAGAGGGATAGACAGATTCCTGAGGGGAGAGAGAGGCAGATGGGGGAAGGGGGGCAGAGGGGATGAGATGAGAGGAAACAGTGTTTTTCCATCCGCCCCCATCATCATGCCCACCTACCTCTCTCTCTCCGTTTCTCTCGCTCTCTTAATTCTTATCAGCCTTGTAGACTAATTTGCCTGGATTTTCCTTTTCTTTGTCATCCCAATAATTATTGCTATTTATATAATTACACTCTCACTGTAGAGCCTTTCCTCTCTACCACACATTCTCACTCTTCCTCTCTCTCGGTTTCTCTCTCTCCCTGTCTCACTCGCTGGTGAACATGGTTTCTAAATTAATGCAGTCCAGTGTTCACAGCACAGTTAGAGGCGGCAGCCTGTGTGTCCAGAGGCATTTCCCATAATACTGCTGTGCTCATCAGTCTGTAGCCACACACACACACACACACACACACACACACACACACACACACACACACACACACACACACACACACACACACACACACACACACACACACACACACACACACACACACACACACACTGACCCATATAGAGATACTGACATATAGGCACAGGGGACCAAACAAACAAAAATGCACGACGCCTCATCTGGGCTGACGTGTACCTGCCACTGTGGTTACACTGTGGAGCAGCCATTCATTTTAATTTGTTTGTCACTCTGCCATCTTTGGATCCCCGCCGTGTGTGTGTGTGTGTGTGTGTGTGTGTGTGTGTGTGTGTGTGTGTGTTTCGGCTTACAAAGGCAAATTCTGATCATGAAACCTCACGACAATGAAGTGAGTCTGTTTCCATATTACACATCAGAAAAGACATTGCATGCCCACAGAGGCGTGTGCCATGCTCATAACAAACAGTGCTGAAACGTCAAACCAAAAGTGTGATATTGGGGACATCCAGGGTTTGTCTCATATGTCTCTCGGTGAATCTCTATATTTGTCTGAACGTATAAATATGGATGCCTGTGTGTGTGTGTGTGTGTGTGTGTGTGCGTGTGTGTGTGTGTGCACTGTACCTCGTTGGAGATGCGTCGGTGGTGGTTGTTCCTCATTCGAACCCTGACCGGACTCTGGACCTCGTCAGATGACGTCCCAGAGGCCTGGTCGCTCTCGCCATCGGAACCCATTTTCACATTTTCATGGACAATACCTACAATACCACACACATACATGTACATTATTATTTTCAGGGAATGCAGCATTGTGATAGCATAGGAACCAAATTGTATATATATGCACAACTTTCACATCAACTATTTTCCAGTTTAATTAAGGCATTATTTACATACAAACATACATGCAAAACATAATTGAACTTATATACTGTACATTTATACTGTATTATAGTGCATATATTGTCTATGTTTTTCTGCTACTGACAAGCCCCTCTGCACCTGTCAGACAGAGGACACAACCCTTCACCTTTCTTATATTTCATCTTCTCTGTATGCTGTGGTAAAGTCCCGCTTTCCAGATGATGGATCGTACCACCAACCTGGCGGGGGGTGTTGGAAGAGTGTGTGTAAATGCCATCGGTAAGATGAGGAGGTCAGGATCGATATTACCCCGCATGCAATGCAAGCTAGTCTGTCTCCGACTGCGCACCCCAACCCCCCACTTCACTGGAACGTATCTGATTAATGAGTCACGCTTTTCGGTGTGTGTTTCTGACTGTGTGTGTGTGTGTGTGTGTGTGTGTGTGTGTGTGTGTGTGTGCGTGTGTCGGTGTGTGTGTGGGCGTGTGTGTGTATGTGTGTGTGGGGGGGGTTGAAGGATTCTCGCCTTAGGTTGCTGTAATGGCATGGAGACAAAGTTGGCTCTCGAGACGAGGTCATTTAAAGTACAGATGTGCATGTGCGTGTGTGCTTTTCCATATCTGTGCGTCAGTGTTTTACATGTGAATCTATAGTGGATTTTGTGCTCAGTAGGTACAGAGAGGTGTGTTGTACTAAGTTCCGTTGAAGCGCTGACACAAAGTGCTCTACAGACCTTCTTACTGTTTTTACAAGAAACATAGTACTTGGACCAGTGTTTTCACTTTACACAGTATTCGACAGAGAGGGAGGGAGGGTCTGGGGGGTAGGGCAATGGGGAAATGGCAGCTATAAGTAATGAAGTGTAAAGAGAAATAGCTCCCCTGAGCGTTGGTGACACCTCAGCCACGCCGGGAATTGTGGGATAGAAATGGAGGACCTGATGGTGAGGCCATTTATTATACTGCACCGTCTGTCAGCTATGGACTAGGACAGAGCCACCCAAGGCAGATTCGAGGCCAATGGTGTGTCTTTTCTGTCTGTGTGTGTGTGTGTGTGTGTGTGTGTGTGTGTGTGTGTGTGTGTGTCTCCCTGAATGGTCAAGGTGGGGATTCAAGGAAGGTAGGCTGGTCTGAGAGCTGCAGCTTACGGTTAAAAAAACTAAAGGAAACAGAATTTGGACATTTCACGAGTCTGGCCTTGAAAATCAATAGCTCAATAGCAAATCTATTCATCTATTAAGTTGTCAATATATAACGATTCACTTGTTAATAGGTGCTGTGCTGTCGGCTATGGTGATCAGCAAAGTAAAAACATTATTCGATACAATTAAATTCTATTAATTGTTTGGAAGTTATGCACCCATTTTCAGATTAAATCATATACCACCATTTTCAGTGAAATATTTTTGTCAGATGGTACACTGAAAAGTTGTTCGCAATTCTCATCATCCATCCATCTCTTGCATAGGAGTCAAATTGTGAAATCCCGTCCAATATCCAGCCATATCCATCCCATGAAATGTATGTAAACATATGTGGGAAAACCCAACCATCCCTGATGATATTATGATTCAACTACCTGTGACCATCCCAGCTGCAAACACAGTCCTATCTGTCCGTAGGTCTGACTGTTGATCTGTTGACAAAGCAACATATGCTCATTACCGAACGCCCATATGGTCAGATGATGATTGAGACGGTTGTTAAGTATTTAAGCCACAAAGTCTGAGAGCCGGGGAATGCTGCGTCTCGCCGTGGGGCATTGAGTAACTCAGTGGGAAAACCGAGACGTCAGTAGTCATATCGGGAATCAAACCCCTAGCGACCTTGATGTTGAAACGTTAGACTCGGGGTAATTTAATCCCAGGTTGGGAAAATGTATCCAGCGTATCTACAGACTGGCACACACACACAGACACACACAGAACACACACACACACACACACACACACACACACACACACACACACACACACACTATGAGTGAGTAACAAATGCTGCTATTGTGTCAGAGGCCTGTGATGCAGGTGAGGATGACATAACCCTTGTGTTTTATGTAAACAGCCAGGTGGATCACAGTGTGACGCTGACATTATTAGGAAAGCTTCCTCTCCCCACACACTGTACATTGATGGCAGCCAAACACGTAGCAACAATACTTTTTTTTGGTTTTTTGTTTTCTTTAAAGGACACACACACACACACACACACACACACACACACACACACACACACACACACACACACACACACACACACACACACACACACACACACACACACACACACACACACACACACACACACACACACACCCCCCCTACAAAATCCCATCCCTCCCAGTTTCCTGCCAGTTCTTTCTGCTCCATTTCCACAACAGACTGCCAGCAGACAGTAAATGTCATGAGCTGCCGTAGCCTCCCTGCGAGGAGCCCGGCTGGCCTAGTTACAAAGCGCTGACTCCCCGCGAGCGCGTTTCAAAGAGTGAGTGGGCAGCTTCCGCGACGCGCCGCTCGAGTTGCTCAACGCCGCCGTTTCTAGGGCTGGGCCCGGAGCCTCACTTCAGGGGCACGGCAGCTGTGTGCCCCGGGAAATGATTGAAAAGCCAGCGATAAGGGCCGGCCAAAACAAGAAAGATAACTGTGGAATTCCATTCAGGAGTCCTGAGTGAGGTAAAGTAAATCATTCATTTTTTTCATCACCTGGTACGGATGTGGATTTCAGTTGTGAGACGTGCAATGACTTCACAACACAATGTACAAATCTTTATCTTTGTATCCTCTGGTGGACATTTGCAATACACATAGATGGCATTGGTGGATGGTCACGTTGCCACTTGTGGGCAGGAAGGAATTCTATGTGATATTGTGATATGGCTTGTTCAACACCTGGTTTAGCCGGAAATAGATTATAGATTAATACATAAATACATTATGTTAATACAAAGACTGTCACAGAAGACCAAGAAAAAGTAAAATAGTCACATTTTATAATGGTGCTACAATATTTGGTAGCCCGGCGAGGTCTCTGTGTTTACCCCTTGGGTTATACTGTATATAAGATAAGATACCTCTTTATTAATCCCCCTGGGGGGAATTCTGAATACTGCCTGTACTGCCAAAAGCCAACTTCCTGCCGTCTGGAAACAGTGTTGTGAGATGAATTAATTGAAGACATTAAAGGCTGCAACATCAGCAGCTTCTGGCACAAAGCTACTTCGCATTCACCCGTGCCTTTGTTTCTAATAAAACCTCGGGACAAGTGTTTGATCTTTGATTTTGGATTCTACGGAAGCAACGTCTACAGGCCCACTGCAGACCCCCTGCCAACATGAGCACAGCAGCGCTCTGCACTTTATAACTCTGAGTAGAGCTCCTAAAAAAATATCCTCTCTCGGATAAAACATGCACAAAACATCGGAGAATCACAGATACGAATATGCATTGGTATTGCACGCATGCACGCACGCACACGCGCGCACGCGCACACGCGCACGCGCACACGCACACACACACACACACACACACACACACACACACACACACAGGCAATGCTTGGTATGTTGAAATTTCACCAGAGCCAGAAGGAAACTGAACTGAACACATGGAAGAGGGACAAGGGTTGAGGAAGGCGATACAGATACAGCGGGGCGGGGGGAAACTCACCGATACGGTTCCCGGGAGCCCGGCAGGTTTCCAGCATTCTGAGCATGCGGAAGGGCGA
>NC_137194.1:23775554-23823054 GCF_960531495.2 Zeus faber | reverse complement strand
TGTGTGTGTGTGTGTGTGTGTGTGTGTGTGTGTGTGTGTGCTCGCGGCGTAGGTATGCACCAGTTTTACCACTTTTACCATACCACTTTTAAACTGCCAATAATTATATAATGATTCCTTCATTTCCTTAAGTCCTTAATTTCAAAAATCATCTGATAACATCATGACATACAGTATATTCCAGTTTCGCCTTCTAGAGAAAATAAGCGGACAAAAACATCTAAAATGCCTCTATGGGTCAAAAAAGAAATTTACGATTTTTTTCTTTAATATCTCACGTCTTTGATATCAGATGTGATATTAACCTGGTATTGGAGCGACATCCGATGCCAGTGTTGGTTTTTGTGCACCACCCCAAGTGTGTGAGTTTTCCCATATTTTTACATGTCAAGGCCTAATTTTTCTTGAGTGTGTGCGATTTCTGTGCACATGTCCCACATGTATGGTTATACCCAGGGATCCGGTCCTGTGCAGGCTGAGGTAGGGTCTGTCTCGTTCCAGCTCCCTGCGCAGGGTGGTGCGGCCCAGCTGACCGGCGTACTGCCGCAAGAAGGACGGAGCGCTGTGCGAGGCGGGCGGGTGCACTGCACACACCACCATGGGCTCTGGGACCCAGCGTGACAGACAGGAGGCACCAGAGGCCGAGAGGAGAGAAGTTGGGAGCAAGAGGAAACGGTCAGAGGAGACGGGTGATGGACAGAAGAGGAGGGGGAGGAGGAGGAGGAGGAAGAGATAAGGGAAAAGAAAACATTGCCAAGGTTGTAGGACAGTGGAAAAGAGGAGGGAGAGGGGGGAGAGGGGAGAATGTAAAGAGTGCGGTAAGGGGAGGAGGAAGGTAGCCAGAGTTGACAGGAACATGGGATAAAATGATCAGAGCCAGAGGGATGGAAAAAGACAGGCGGATGGAGAGAAGGGAGGTCAGAGGGAGGAAGAGAAGGCGACACACGGTCACAGAGAGGCAGCACAACAGGGAACAGTCATAACAACAGTAGCTTACCAAGTAGGAGAGGGGTAGGTTCAGGAGTGTGAGAAGTGTGTACATGTGTGGCATACAGAGTAGTTCTAGATGGTAAAAAATGGTAAAAAAAAAAAAAAAAACCAATAGAAAAAAAAAACCGTGACAATTGAATGAGACATGCAAATGAGCAGAATTGATCTACTTCCAGACTGAGAGGCATGTGCGGAAACAGAAAAGTTGAAGGACAACAGTGGTTGGATTAAAGGTTGTATCAGTAGGATTTGACCTGTTTCTGGTGAAGGGCTATGGTGTTTGGATGGGGTTTAATTTTTGAGATACCAGACCATGCTATCGTTACTTAAAAAAGTGGTCTGCAGTGTGTATCTGATCTTCATAACGGTTGGTCACCGACAGTTGAAGGAAATCATAATAATACAACCTTAAAGCAGCATGCCGTCATGGTGCCTGCTGGTTTTTCCTGGGAGCCGCAAGCCGCTGACAGAGCGAGCGCGGTCGCAGTATTACAACAACCCCGATGGAAGTGTGATGTGTGAGACGTGCACGTGATATGCAATGATGCCAGTGACAGACAGCGGGATAAACCGTGACAGACCATGGGGATTAACCGATACCTTTAAATGGCCGATTCCAAAGATGATTCTCGTTTCACCCTAACTTCTAAAAAGCTCCACCTCAAGGACAGTCTCCACTTTTCCTCGCAAAACCCGATGCAAAGGCTATAATAAACCTTGCAGCATGTGTGTGCCGACTGCCACAGTTACACTTGTGCATATGTGCGTATGTGCATGTGTACAATGCAGCCTCCGTTTAAAATACTCCGCAATTTCTTTCACATCCCGGAAAAATAATGGGAGGCCCAATATCCCTCATTCCTCCCGCAATCGTCGCACAATCACTCCTCCACTCGGATGGAGCGGCGCCCTCTCAGAGGTGACGGTGACGGAGCAGTTGCAGGTCCACGTCAGCTCCTACACCCTCTCTAATTAACGCCACGGACGATTTTAACTGCGCCCACTGCTAGATAACACAACTGGGCGGAGACTCCAGACAGAGAGAGAGAGAGAGAGAGAGAGAGAGAGAGAGAGAGAGGGCAAAGCCGGGGGCGTGCAGGATGTAGAGGATGTAGCGGTGTAGTTAAAGTTTAATGTCACACTTTTCACTCTCTACATCACTTCCTCAAGCTCCTCTCCTATCTCATCCCTCCTCTCTCTCTTCTTCTTCCCTCCCTTCACTCCTGCTTTCACTGGTTTTCTGCTCAAGAAAACGAACCGACGTGACCTGGGCTGTTCGAGACCAAAGGGGGGGGGGGGGGGGAGAAAGAGAGAGAGAGAGAAAGAGAGAGAGATAAAAATAGGAGAGAGAAGTTGCGGGGGTGAAATTAAATAGGGAGAAGTCAGGAGTCCTTGAAAAAGGGGGACGACGGTGACAAGGAACCTTTTAAACATTTCCTGCGTGACTGTGTCCAAACTGCCTCTGTGGACTCAGGAGGAAAATAAAACACACTGGAAGTGGAAGTGTGGCTAGAATTGTACATTCATGTTGTGCTCTCTCCCTCTTCATGTTTCTCTTTCTCTTCTGCATGAGACGGAGGCAGTTGATGAGGGTGAGGTAACTACCCCTCTGACCTGGTTTCTGTCTGAAACAGCGGCGTGGGACACGCACGCACGCGCCCACGCACGCGCCCACGCACGCGCCCACGCACGCGCCCACGCACGCACCGCCTCTCAGGTGAAGTGACTCTCTGCATTCTCCACAACGAGGGCTGCAGTCCGCAGAGACGCCCAGCAGGTGGCAAAGAAACCCAAAGAGCGACGCTGTTACGTCTTCCCGCTCCTCTAACAGCTCTGTGGCTTCAGCAAATGAGATGTGTGAGATGCTTCAGCAAACGGCTCGGAACACGCCGTGTATTGAGTGCACTGTGTATTTTTATGAATCAACTGAAACATACATCCAACTACATGTCTTGTGACCTGGTCTCGGATCTGCTGTGGCCAAAGTCCCCCTGTGCCCAGTGAAATGATGACGCTGAGGTGGAGGGTGCAGATGACGAGTGGTAAGACAGTTATGGTTAAAATGGTTCACTGGGTTAGATGGCTCCGATCAAGGCGCGTGTGTGTGTGTGTGTGTGTGTGTGTGTGTGTGTGTGTGTGTGTGCGTGCGTGCGCGTGCGTGTCTACATTCTACTTTTGTGGATTATGTTTTGTGTGTACTATATATGTAGTTACTATGTGTGTGCTATGTACAGTATGTAGCTATACATATATAATCACATTTCTGCTCCTGTGTGTATTTAAATATGTGCATGTGTATGTGCACGGCCACTCACCATTGTCCCTGGCAACCGGAGGCTCATCCATTGTCATCTGTTCGGCCAGTTCGGACAAGGAGTCGTCGACGGGCCGAGCGCTACGTAGAGACATGGACAGCCTCCGCTTGATAATCTTCATCCTGTCCATCTTCTCCAACGGCACGGCCGAGAGGGGCCCGCAGGCCTGGGGGTGGGGGGGGGGGGGGATATCATCATCGTACCCATTATTATCACTATCAAATCATTGGTAACATCATTCAACTCCAATAATCTTCAACAGTGACACTGCAACTGCCACCACCATCATCACATCATCATCACCACCACCACCGCTGTCATGACTGTCATAGTTGTCATCACCATCTTTGTCTCAGGGCTGGAGAGTATACATTTGTTTTAAATATAAATGTATACAATTATGCAAAGATTGGTTTCTTCCATATTGCAAACAGTACAATACAGAATTTGTGAGGCAAACATGAAAATTGTATTTTTTTAAGAGGGTCACATAATTTAATAAAAAAAATTAAAAAGTGACGTAACATTACAGACAAAAGAGGAGAAGAGGAGAGCATCAAATACCAAATACCCTGCTGTCATTGCGTTTATAATATGAACGTTATATGATATTTTGTTCATATCGCCTAGCCCTACTTTGCCCCATTAATCTCCCATATTAATTACCCCTTCTCATTGTGCATGGAAACTACCGCAGTGCACAGTCTACAGATCTCTGGTCCCCTGACAATTGTGTTTGCTCCCGAAGCCGGTGTTCTCATTGTTATGTATCCCAAGTGCCAACAT
This sequence comes from Zeus faber, assembly GCF_960531495.2. Taxonomy (NCBI): domain Eukaryota; kingdom Metazoa; phylum Chordata; class Actinopteri; order Zeiformes; family Zeidae; genus Zeus; species Zeus faber. The sequence continues at coordinate 23,818,963 of NC_137194.1, read as the reverse complement.
TGCAGAGAGAAAGACAGAAAGACAGGAAGAGAGAGAGAAAGACACAGAAGAGGGAGAGAAACAAAAAAAATAGATACAAAAAAAAAAAACAGTAGGAAGGCTGACTGTGCAGCTACCTAGAGGATTTACACATCAACAGCCAGTGCAGATGAGCTGTGATTGACGCACAATTCAATAGCCATGATTTCAATGTCACCACTATCCCTTTTGTGGGTTGATTGGTAGAAAATTTAAGTGGTGATCCGTAAGATGGGTTAAAAAAAAAAAAAAAAAGGCCCAATTCTTTGAGCTGGCACAGTTTAATAAACACCCATTTCATGATTTTGCATTATGCATGTGCTCCTTTATGTGGCGTTTTCATTGTTGGTGGCCTCTCTCAGCAATAATGCAAGGATTGGGCTGTGACCGTGGAAGAATGGCCTTAAGAAATGTTTTTATAACGGGTTTCTATTCTTCAATCAAAGCAATACTGTTACATTAACATTTGTACTTTTAATATATATTTGGCTAAATGAAAAGAAAGCAACATCATTAAATGGATGTTGTTTTCAATATTTTTCACATAAATGTTTACAAGAGAAAGTCACATAAGTGTATACATGTATAGCTGCAAAAAAGTCCCGATGCCTTTAAAATGTCATTTTTTCTATTTCTAGAATCTGGTCGTGTTTGTGGGAGCCTCTGTAGGAGCCCGTCGCCGTGTCTGACGGTGTGTATTCATGCTTATATGAATAACTGTGCTCCCTGTTCATGCTGGTTTGTCTCTGCATAGCTGGAGGTAGAGGGGACTATGGCTATGACTATGAGTATTTCTGTCTCCATTCCAGTTCCTGCTCCATCCATATAACCCCCGGGGCTCACGCAACGACATGCAAAAGCGCACGCACGCACGCACGCACGCACGCACTCACACACGCATTCACACATGCACACGCACACACACACACTCTTTCTTTTTGTGTCCAACCTTAGACGCTCCAACAAAAGCCATTCATCATTTTCGGCCTGCGACCTCTAAGGGGTTTCAAACCCTGCTCCTCTTAATTGAGAAGATTGCTGCCTTATTTAAAAAAAAAAAACTGAGCTCAGAATAATATCCATGGCTCATGTGTTTTCCAGATGACAATAACCGGACTAGGGTCTGTATGCTCCACAGTCAGAGACACTTGGAGGAGAAAAAAAAAACAAAAAACAGGGGGGTTGTCTCATTCATTTCAGACTATCCGTCACCCCTTGATTATCAGCGGAGGAACGGATCGCGTTCTCCCCCCTCATTTGCATATCTTTCCCGGCTTGCCTCCGTCCTAATTTAAAAAGCATTTCTGGGAAAAACCATATTGGGTTCCCCTCCCGTGAACTCAGTATCATCCAGGAATTTAATGGGAGCCATTGACTTTTTCCCGAGATGCTAATAGTCTGACGCATTTCTTATTACCAAGATAAACAGGTGCTCAAGTGACCATCAACTCACACACTCAAGAGTATGTGTATTGCAGGAAGGTGAGTGCACACACACCCTCACATGCATACACCATAATGGCTAATTTCACAGTCTCCCTCTTATCTCGTGAACAGCAGTGCAATGTGAATCCCATTACACAGTGGCTCTTAGAGAGAAGCCCATTTAAGAACCCTAAATTTGGTAATATGAGCGAGGCTTTTCCCTGGGGTTAATCTGTGAAGTTCCATTGTAATAACGCCAACCCAATAATATGCTGGATGTTCGATAAGATACTAAAAATACTTTCAGAAGGACACTTTCCACGATACTTACCAGAATGGTTCTTGGAGTATTAATAAGCATGGTGAGAGGGCCTTGAAGCTGTGTATAAGTGTGCGTGTGTGTGTGTGTGTGTGTGTGTGTGTGTGTGTGTGTGTGTGTGTGTGTGTGTGTGTGTTGGATGATGAGGGCTGACCATTGCAGATGGATGTGGCACTGAGAAGAGCCTGGGGCGTGTCAGTGGCAGTGAGTGGGGTGAGACAGAATGTGCTCCATGTTCACCAGACCCGATCCACTCACTAGGACTCATGAGCGGGCTCAGTGGCAATAATCATGTAGTACCTTAATCAACACCAAGTATAAATGAACTATCCATCTGTTGGGAGCACAGATTATCAGCTGTGAAGCCCCACGTGAAACTGTATGGTTGCTTTTCGGCTATGACCAATGTCGTGACCAGTGTTTCAAGAACAACTTTTAACCCCCAATGCAAGTGAATGGAGGAGAGACCAAAGTAAAATTCCTAATTACACATTTAATACATTTTCCCCCTCTAGCGTTTCATGTCGTTTCACAATGTTCCCCTTTTCATGTTAATATTTCCTGAAATAGTCTTCTCTCAGAAAATTGTATTCAAGTCTTCAATGGTAAAGGGGGGCGTGTTCGGGCCCGGGGATGAGGTTGTCGAAGCCCACTGCCATACGCCTCACCGCCATACGCCTCACCGCCCCACCTCTCCTCCGTACTCTGGAGGCGATTCCTGTTTCCAATTTGTGTCAACTGCGAACAAGATTGCTGCGACTAGTCCACCAATTTTTTTTTTGCATCGGCTCTATCCATCTACGTATGTGAGTGAATGGGGTCGCGCTGTCCATTTTATATACAGTCAGTGAACTCAATGCCTTGGCTCTGTAGGGTTGCCAGTTTAGTCAACTGAGTCTTGCTCATGTTAATGTTCTGCGCCAGGCATTCCAGTAACTACATGGCAACCCACAACTCACTTGAAGCAGCATTTCACACTGCATGCAGTAGGTGCATAGTCAAAAGTAGTTGTGAAGAATGTAGCTGCGTTTAAAACACCCAAGTTCTTGTTTTTGGGGCTGTTATTTATACTCATCATGAAGACAAGATTGCTTGAATAGCCCAGCTCTTGAGATGGACTCAGATCCAGAATCTGGTGAGCAAATTACCCCAAGTATCGCTTTAAGAACAAATGACTTACAATTTACCTGAAGACATCTAAAATATTAAATGAAAATCTATTTAAAGTTTACCAGCTTTCATCTGATCATGAATTCTATTCCCATATGTACAAATGATGTGAGCTTCCCTTGTATTCTCCGACAAGATATTTTGATCTTACGATTAGATATTGTGATGAACAAAATCCAAAATGTGATATTGTACCGCCGCAAAGAAACGCCTCAAACATGGGTTCTATGGGTACTTCAAACTTCCTACTGCCTTCCACTGCCTATACAGTGTATCTCATGATATGGGATGAATACTGCTTTGACCAGAGGAAAATAGCATGAGTGGTGGAGAAACAAAATAAGGGAAGAAGCAAAAGGTGAGTCAGAGATTATCTCACCACACATGGTGAGAAAGTGTGTATGCGTGTGTGCGTGTGTGTGTGTGTGTGTACTAAGACGTGTGGGTGGCCAAGATCGTCAGCGCTAACATAACATGGAGGTGAAGTGAGATGCCTGGCACTGACATGCCCCTGAGGAGGACAGAGCAGGAACATGCGCTCTGATTTATTCAAGACACACACTGTTTGGGTTGCTAGGTTACCGACCCCGGCCAAGAACCGCAGTTTCTCCCTCTCACTCTCTCTGAGGTGATGAAGAAGCAGAAAGTCTGGCAGAGAAGCAATGCCTGGAATTTAAAATTCTCATCTCTCCATCTCCCACTGTCCCCTGTTCCATCGCCCTCTCTCACTGATTTATTTTTCCTCTCTCTAGTGTGAATAAACCCAAGGACCCTTTCCAGGGATATGTTCTCTAGTGGATCTACTCCTTCTCCCCTTTCAAAACTATTCGACAAGAGCCGCACATGTGGATGTACACTAAAACACACACACACACACACACACACAATGTAATAGAATGGGCACTCAGTGGCACTCTCAGCACTTGGCACAACGGCCCGAGGATGCATGCGTAATGCGCAAATCTGCCCAACTACTGAATACCACACACACACACACACACACACACACACACACACACACACACACACACACACACACACACACACACACACACACACACACACACACACACACACACACACACACACACACAGACACACACACACACACACACACAAAGAAGTGGATTAATTGGCTCACTTAACCTAAATCTCCACATAATTTCCTCAGTAGACAATGGAAAGGAGACTGCATGAGCAAGGAAATTTATAGAGAGCAATTTAAACTTACACATAAAATCCATCAGAATAGAAATTCACTTCCGGTCACTACCTACAAAATCCCCAGATAAAAATACAAATCAGAATCTGATGAACTGACAGAAAAATAATTTAACCTCTGTCAACTTATTGTTTATCCCACAGACCTGGTAATGAGCTGGGCCAAACAGGGACGGAATCAAGACTTCGTAGCCTCTACGGAGTCAAGAGATGCAGCTCAACAGTATTTCTTGTTGTTTCCCAAATTATCATAACAGTAGACAACTACAGGCTCATCCCAATCTTTGTAAACCTTTCCAACAATCACGGAACGTTTAGAAAAATAAAGTTTGACACAGGGATGTTGCGGGTGGCAAAGGGCACGTGAATAACGCACGGTTGAATAGCGCTCGCAACAAGCAGAATACACATGTAATAGAAATATAGAGGGGAAAAATAGTTCTGACGATGACCCAAGTAGAGGTTAGGCCGGTGGAGAACGCCGGCTGTTTGCAAAGTGCTCAGTTAATATCCTGAGCATGGTAATTCATATTCATCTCGGGTCGCCGTCTACGATGGGAGTCATGTGACCAGAAATAAACAATAAATGGGTTATAATCAGTAAACATTGTAATTATGGTCAGGAAGAGTGAACCACAATAGGTAGGGTTAGAAACTGTAAACACAGTTAGCATGGACAGGTACATCAGAGAGGGAAAGCAGGGTTAGACAGCAGCAGTTTGCACAGTGAGCATGGTTATAAACAGTAAAGTAAGGAGGGATTCAGGCCTTTCCTCCCTGTCCCTCCCTCTCGCCGGTGTTTCCTGCCTCACGCATCCGGCAGGGGACCACGCTCAGACGGGGCAGAGAAAAGTTAGGCAGGCAGGCCCACCTCGAGGGGGGGAGGGGGGGGCGGCGGCGCGGGGACTCAAATAATAATAATAAAAAAAATAACAACAACACATCTGAAATGCTGGTGTGGCGGAGAAAAACTCTTGACGTTGATCCCGTGGAGACATTTTTTATGTGGGTCCAGAGCATCCAGCGGGTCGATCTGTGGCTGCAGCCGTTCTATTACAAAATCGGACCGATCTTTGGTATTTTCCAGGAGAAAAATATACAAATAAAATAATAACAATAATGACAATAATAACAATAATAATAGTAATAATAATAATAAAAGATGAGTTAAAGTACAACAATGGCACTGATGCCTGCAATGTCAGGTGATAGAACCCGGACACACTTAGCAAATACCTCATACCAAACCAATGTCATGCTGGAGCACATCGCAGAATAACACGGACCTCACGGTCAATACTGCTTATATCATATTGTTAAAAAAAACATTTCGTTAGTTCATTTATTTTGTTGTTGTTGTTGTTGTTTTGCATATCACCGTTGTATTCGTACTACTTTAATACCATTATTGACCGTTTGTTTTGATGTTGGTGTGACACCGCAATTTCATTGCGGGATGCATAAAGTATCCATTTATATATATATCTATATATCCATCCATCTATATCCATCTCTCTCTCTCTCTCTCTCTCTCTCTTTACATACATACATACATACACACACACACATCTATATCCATCTATGTATATACCCATCTATCTATCTATCTATCTATCTATCTATCCACAAGGCGAGTTACCATCATAATCAGGACATCCCAGCATATTCATCTGGGGTCAGTGAGGATCCCTCTCCTGAACACCGCTGTGTTACGCGGCGAGAACGCACCGTTTTCACCCAAATAAAACCGCGTGAAACAGTGGTTGGGAGCCCGTGTGAACAGCCCTCGTCCCGGGTCAGATGTTTAACCCGGGATAAGGGCCCGACTGCTAATAACCAACGTGCGCGTAGACGCCCTGGGTCGTGGCGGTGACACTAACCTGGAACGCTCTCCTGCTGCGGCGGACTATTGTTCCACTGGTGTGCGGGGTAATCCACTGCGACAAGTTCCTCCAACTACTTCGCTGCTTTCAGGGGATATTTCTCCGATGGGAACCCCGTCCGCCGGTGGTGGACCGTCTCGTCGATGTCCCGCTCTCTCGGTAACTTCGCCGGCTTCCGCCTATACCGCATGATTTGTTGTTTGCTTTCGCTGACTGCACCGTCCCGTCCGACGATCAGCCACACCGCCGAGGATCCCGGGTGGAGGCGGCGGCGGCGCTGTCGTCCCGAAACACACCGCAGGGGGCGCGCTTGAGGCTTTGTGCGTGAGTGAGTGAGTGAGTGAGTGAGTGAGTGAGTGAGTGTGCGTGTGTTAACATTCTTTCACTGTTCTATTTACAAATATTAGATCTCTATCTCAAGATTCAAGATTCAAGATTCAAGGTTTTTATTTGTCACATACATATACATACTTTCATACATATATGCTGTGAAATGTAATGCAACGCCCCGGTGATAGCACACTATGTCCTGGGAAAAAAATAAAAATAAAAAAATGTCTTTCTATTAGACCGACTAACTGACTCCTAAAACGTAATACAGTACGTTGAATATTTATAGAATAAAATAAAAAAATATAGAATAAAATACAATAAAAATTAAATGAAATAAAATGGAATAGATAGAGGGAATATGCCTATGTATATACAGATACATATATATACATATACATATATATATACATATATATATACATGTATATATACATGTATATATATCTATATATATATATATATATATATATATATATATATAGATATATATACTTTATACATATAATATATTAGGCAAGGCAAGTTTCTTTGTAGTGCTTTCCATAAAAGACATTAAAAGACATTTCCATTAAAGACATACAGTATGAAAGAGAAGAGGAATAAAAAAGCATTTTACATTTTAATTTAAAAAACAGATATAAATATAGAAGTGATAGCATCACCAAGATGAAAAACAAATAAATAAATAAAACAGATGAAATAAACAAGTGAAACGGCCCTACTCAGTCAATTGTAACAGCGCTCACTTGGATCGTTGGGACTGTTCAAACCACACACGTTGGAGTAAAACAAATCTAAAAACAGGCGAAACATTTAAAATATCAGATATGTTTTTTATATTATTATTTTACATTTAATATATAAAATTGTATAGTTTTATGTATCTTTTAAAAATATGTTTTAATGCTAATATACACACACACACACACACACACACACACACACACACACACACACACACACACACACACACACACACACACACACACACACACACACACACACACACACACTTTCTATAATATATATAACTCTATCTAACCAGTGAGGGTTAAGTAGATCTTTGTTGGTTTTGTTTGTCAGCAATGTTGAAGTTACATGTTAAACCACATGACAGTGTGTTTCAGGCAGATGCTGTGTGTACATGTTTTTGTGGGGGTGGGGTGGGGGTCATTAGCCAGAGAAGTCTGCCTTGAAGTTTGGGAACCCCTGGAGATTGTTTTGGGGACCACTGTCACAAGGGAAATTAGGCTCCATTATTAAAGCAGTCCCCATCTAAATATGCACATGGGGGTGGGGGGGTCCTGGTGAATAATGTATGTGCTGGAAATGATAGAGCGTATCACGCACCACCGTTGGGGTGAGTGAAATATGTTAATTAAAAATGATAAATGAAAAAGGGAAGTACAACCGAATTTTAGCAGTTAAAAGGCATAGCAAGCCACACAGTTAAAGTAGTGAAGCCTCATTCAGTGCATTAACCCAAAGAAAACATTTGTATTGTTTGGCCACCACAAAAAAAAAATAGTGATATTTAAAGCGTTTAGACCGAGTCAATGTTAATTTTCATATAATATTTCAGCAACAACTACTCAAGCAGTTTTTCATAGTAAGAATGGTTCTTCAATTAGAGGTTCTAGAAAATGGTTTTAACGGTTATGCCTATTAGCATCTAGCCTGGCATGGCCAGACCAATTCACAAATCTCTATTAGTCTGGAATCTCTCATTTCACTTTCGATGTCCATGGGGTGTCACGAACGGGCACAGACCAAAATGTCTCTGGGCACAGTTGAAAAGACATACAGCCAATCAGAGCATCGGATAGACCTACAACCAATCAGAGCATCGGCTAGAGCTACAACCAATGAGAGAATTGGACAAACCTACAACCAATCAGAGCAACGAAAGGTGTGACGTACACGTAGTGAGTTGATCATTTTAACTTTTACCAAATCCTGTCGGAAGTACGTCAAACACTTATCAACAAGAGATTTTTGGAGAAAATGAACTGCCCAGTTGGTTTAATACTGTCGCGATAGCGGATTCAACAGACTGTTCCACGTCAGCGGCAGCCATCTTGGTAAGGTGCTTCAGTATCTCTCCTCTGCATCGTCATCATATCAAACCCGCCCCATATTAGATAAACTGTTGTGATTGACTAGACCCTGGCAAGATGGAAATGTGTGCGAATGGGAGGGTGGCCGGACGTATTCTGCAGAGCAAATGGAACATGAGCTGCAGATTGGTCTGGTTCCCAGGCTAATTAGCATCACTATAACGAAATAATAAAATGAAATATCTTGTAAAGTGGCCTGGTTCGCCATCTCAGGGAAATCAGCAACAGAAATAAAATATTTTAATATGCGTTGAATGTTGAACTAAGAACAAATCCGTACAGGCATGGTTTGTTACATCCCGAAGGGGATTTTCGCAAAAATTACAACGGCATGACCCTAGACATAAATTACAAGTGCCTCAATGACAAACCAAACCACAAACCTGCTCTGCTGGGCCTATCGCCACCATGTGGGTTTGGTAATATTGGCATGATTTCAACTTTGGATGGGTCCAAAATGAAATATTACTCACGATATGTTTTTTTTTATCCAATTTTATATAAAGACAATTTTGAAAAAAAACAGACAAACCTGAATGTCATTTCCTATTTATTAAGGGAGCAAGGTGAGAAGCAAAATCTTTTAAAATAACATTTTTGATTAATGAAATCCCGAATTAACAAATATCGGTCTGAAAACTATCCGATCTGTTTTAAAATAATTAGAAATTAAAGTTTCCTTTGTACGTTACACCGGCGTACTACATTTAACGGAGGGTATTAAGTCCCACATGTGAAGATTTGTTGGAAGTATTTGTCATGTTTCATACTTTTATTTATTTTTTGATAATATGTACATTAATTTTGCTTTATTTTGGAGATACGTAATTTTTTTATTGTAATTCATGACAAGTGAACCAAATGTATTGAAGTCGTTTCGGCGTGCGCTTCCGGAGGGCACCGTCAGGGGGCGCTGATAAACCGACAGCTCGTCACAGAGGTCGGAGGGCGACTCTCTGCTCTCATTGGCGATCCCGGCCCTTGTTGTTAGGCAGGTTGTCAGGGGCAGCGCGTCCGCCGAGCAGCTCTGCTAATACGAATAAGGGATTAGGCGATTTTACACAACGATGACACGTTTGCTTCACGTCGCCGCCAGAGAAATCCACCCCCCACGGACCTCGTATTTCACCCGGAGCCGTGCTGTGCGTGTGGGGAGAACACGAAAACTCTTGGAGGGGAGCATCAGCAGGGCTAGCGCGCAGCTAACTAACTGACAGTGCTAGCTAGCTAGCTAACTGACTGTGCTTTCGGTTGGTGTTTCTGGTAGCTCTGCTAACGTCTGGCGGCAAGTGGACACGGGTTTGGCATTATTTTCATCTGGAAAATACGACGGAAAGGACGATAACAACAACCGAGATCATCTCACACGTACAAATGCATTTTAGATCCTTTGTTTATGAGCCATGGTTCACGGAAACCATCGATTCAAACTAGTGATGCGAGACTTCTGAACGATTCGATCGTAGCGAACAAGTATCTTAAATGACTCGGGAGTCACTCCGACTGCGAGTTAATCTTCAAATTAATCTCCTTAAACTCACAAATTGATAGGTAAAGGCCGGACCATTTGCCATAATTCATATTTAATGTGACTGATTCACACTTTCACGTTCCACCAAAATGCAGCATACAAGTAAAAAACTACTATGATAGAAGTCGGTTGAAAGATGGTCTGAGATCCACATCTCGCATTGTTCCGGCTGAGAACGAACAAAGAGTCGGAAGACCGGACAACTCCTTTCCTGGGTGTTTCGACAAGAACCGGAACTCAGGAAAGAGACAAACCTTTCATCGCTCATTCCAACATGGGGGAATCCCAAAACAATTTAACCGAGCACGATGAGTCGAGTGGCGACGGGGAGCCCGACTCGCCCTTCCTACCCCCGTATCACCCGTCCATGACCGGCCGCGAAAGGCTCCACATCCAGAAAAGCAATGTGTGCTCTCGGGCGTATTTCGTCGTGGTCATGGTCTTCTTCCACGTCTACATATTGAATGTCATCGCCCTTCTTCTTTATGTGCACTACAACAACGGGCCAGATCTTGTCAGTGGTGATGTCCCCCCCTCGGCACCTGTCACCGAGGGAAGCCCCCTGACCCATGATGCTCCTCCGGACCCGGATCTCCACATGGAGAACTACCGTCAGGGTTACAGCCTCCCCCGCATCGAGGGAATACGGGTAAGTCGACGCATGTTCTCTGTCCTCAAGTAGAGCTGGTACAATCACTATATAATCGTTTGGAGGCTATTATTACTATAGTGGCATAAATGTACAAAACACACGTGTAATTATACCAATTAAGTGCAGATTAGAGCAAATCCTATCGCTATGAAACACCACTGGATCCCACTCTACTAATGAAGGTAATGGAATAGTGGATACTGATAATACCAGCATTGTAAGCCTGTGCTGCAAATGCTTTTTGTTTATGCTTTTTTTTTAAATTCTAATTGTCTGTACAACAATGCACCAACTCTTACCAAGACAAATTCCTTATATGAAAATGTCCTCCGCCAAATAAACTGATTCTGTCTGATTTTTAGGTGGGCCATGTTCAGCGAGTATCTCTTATGCCAGACAGAACACATGAAATGAAAACCCTCAGCCTGAAACCCCTGCTCTTTGGTAAGGAAACTCTTAGAATTCTTATTATATAGAATATGTGTAACAAGTTTGAGGCCATATGTTTTTGCAGCAATTGCATATAACAAAAAATATATTGACATGTCAAGTCAATAACACACTTTTTAGTGTTTAATATTTTATTTTGTCGATACGATACAAATATAACCAGTATTATTTTTCTTATAACTTATAGATATATACATTATTAATAAAGAATTTGTATTCATTTATCATTCACTGTGGCTGAACTCCAAACAGGAAGTACTTTCTGAGACCCTTTATCACTAGCCTATACTTCTATATTCCTTTAATGACGTGAATTTGACATAACTTGAAATGATTTGATCAAACGTAATGTCTGTTCTGTTCAGTTCTGTCACCTTGGCTGAAGAGGTGAAATTTTGACGGCTGATATGCTTAAATTATCCTTGACCATGCATATTTCTAGCTCCTGCACTGGTGACGCTTCCACTTGCGAGCTGCTCCAATAAGATTCTTGTCACGTCTCTGCCAGGCAAAGGCCTTCTTGACTACTAAGCGCTCCCCCTGCACCGTGCCCATTACAAGGAATGTGCCACCTCTGGGTTGATGCCGTGTCATGTTCCTTACACACGTGGCATCTCTCTCCAGCCACAGTTCAATACGGGAGCGGATCTGCCCACCCAGCAGGGGTCCATGCTTCAGGACCTCCAGTTTAGAGGCCAGGGAGAACTGAGAAAGACTCGCTGGACTAAACTTGAGCCGTGTCAAACGTAGTTTTACCACTAGAAAAAGAGAGAGCAGGAGAAAAATGGACATGGACCATTGTCAATATCAGAGCAGACTTATTCTCTTAGTTTCTCATCTAATGTCTTCTATCAAAGACTTTACAAATTAAGTTCTAAAAGTATTTATTTCTCAGAAATTGAACCAGGGAGGAAAGAAAGTGTATATATTGCTGCTCACCAAAGTCGCTCCTACAAAAGGTCTCCAGTGTATCTTTAGAAGAGGAAGCTTCCTCTAGCTCGCAATCCCGACAGCTTGCCTGTGGGACTGAAATAAGACAGAACGTTGAATCACTTACTGAAGTGACACATCCTGGAGTGTACAAAACTCCAGGTCAACTGATGGTTCTGTAGTGGGTCTTACCCTTGCGCCCCCCTGTATTAACGCTGGCATTGGTGATGGATGAAATGCACATGAGGTGGTGTGCAGGAAATTGGTCACAGCGCAGAATATCTGGCCATGGGTAACCGTAGCAGCCCATGATGGGTGCACAGCTGTCCCGTACAGACTCGCACAAGGTCCGGCAGGGTGAAACAAACCTGAAAGAGGAAAGATCAAAAATGATAGATTCATGCATTGAAATTAGATAAGCACACTTTTTTAATCCCTGGGTGTAAATTCATTTGCTACAGCAGCAGAAGTTGTCAGAACAGTGCAATTTAAAAAAAGATTAAATACATGAAATAAAATATGTACAAATATACAAACAAAATCTGTAACAATACCAACTACACTCAGATAATTCACCTTGAGCAAAATTCATGGCATTTGCATGGATATATGCAATATGTTCATTGGTACCTCGTTGGAGTATCTCAGTTTTGGACAAAGCATTAATTGTTCTCCACTTCAATTTGCTTATTTTCTTGCATGATAAAATCACTGCTTCACAAATAAAACATCTACAACCTTTGTAGATGTTTAGATGTCTCTGCAGTAGCAGAGAACACATTTTTATTGTAGAGTGTGTACTTAACCTCATCTAGCATTGTGCTGTCGTCATTAAGCTCCGCACTTTGAAGATACTAAATTTCATGACTCAACTTTTTAATGCTTATGCTAAGTCATACATTCTACAAAGGCTTGATGATAATGTGGCAGTGTAGCCCAAAGCGTCTATGAACACTCACCTGTCGAGGCAAATGGGTGAAAAGAGAGAGCAGAGGAAGATGCGTGCATCAGGGTGGCACTCCCGGGCAAGCAGTGGTAGCCAGCTGGCACTTTGCTGGACAGCCTCAGCAGGAGACTCATGGCCCAGAAGGTTGGGCATCCTCATAGCGTTGTAGCCAATGCCCTGGCACAAGGCCATAGTGGGCGGGATGGGAACACAGCGACTAGAGCTGAGCGGCTCCCACTGTCCACCTACTCCGAGAGATCGGACACGGCCCAAAACAGTGCCAGTGTTTGTTTCACCCCACTCTTCACCGTCCTCTCTTGCTGTAGTACCTGGTCTTGAAAAACTGATTTCTCCAAGTGCAGTACCCCTGTCAGCATCTACCTTCCCCCTTTCCTTTCCTCCTGGTCTTATCCTACCCTCGGCCGCAACTCGAGTCTTTCCCTCTGCTCTTACTCTGCCAGCATCCGGATTCAACCCCAATGTACCGACAGTCCCGGCAAGAAGCAGTAGAAGTACAAGAGGGGTTAAATAGTTGCATTTCCAGGAGTTGAAATTCTGAAGTTGCGCAGACATTGTGTGCAGAACTTAAAAGTTGGAAAGGAGAAGATCCTGAAGTGTGTGTCTGTCAGAGTAACCAAAGGTCTCTGTATGACAATGCAGCAGCGAATGGCAGAATAGGTGTATTTATAGTGGGCAGTGATGACATTTGCATAGGAAAGGGTGAGGGGAGGTGTAGGGAACAATAGGGAAGAGTTGGGTACAAATGAAAATGCCTAAGATAGGGGGGGTCCCATCTTATTTATTAGAAGGTTAAAGTGTGTTTGATGGAACTCCAGATGTTTTAAATTACATGATGGTTGTGCTGTTTGGTTTGTATATTATTTCTGGCTCTTCCGTCCACACAGCTTGATGTGAGGAAACAAATGGCCCTCATGTTGTGAAAACTTTGAGACCAACACCCCCATCACTCAGTTTTCTTCCAACCCCCGCTTACGACTTACTACAGTATCCCGCCCTGACTTCTTCTCTGGTTTTGTTCCCTTCTCCATTATTCAACCTTCCTGTTAAAAGGCCTAAGATGGGATTTGTCATGATTAATCAGAGGTGGTTAAAGAGGAAAGGCATTGATCTTCACACTATTTATTTGACTAAAGGCTCCACATAACGAACACAAATTTTCCAAGAGAAGATGGGGGGAAAAAAGTGAGTGTCAGTAATGCGGATGTGCGTGGGTCTATGTGTGAACGTGCGTGCAGTGCACAAAAAGAGTTGGTGTCCTCCCACTGCGAGCCGTGGCCTGATTCCTGTTCAGACAAGAAGGTCACTTCCTTTCCAAGGGGAGAGAGAGAGAGAGAAAAATGGGAGGGACTAACTATCCACAGTAATGAGGCCTGCCTGACAATAGGGATTAATAAAGTGAGTGCAGTGTAACAGACACTGCAGGACAAACAAGTACTTTATTATACAGAGCGCCAACCTGCCGGAAGCCTTTCATTAGGAGAGAACGAGAGAACCAGATCGTAGAGAATTGGTGGAGAGCGGAAGATTAAAGAGATTTAGATTCAGATTTAGATTTCCTCCAAATGTAGTCTTTGCTCCTAATCTGTTCCCTTAACAAACCAAATGGAATAAAGACATTTGCAGGGTGGTGTTACTGTAATTTCCCTAGTAAATGAGGTGCATGGAAAAGACGTCTGTAAATTGTGAGATGTCAATGCAGTAAAGGGGCCGTGGTTGGCATTTGGTGCGCCTCTAGGTGGTCCTTGTCCATGTCAGTGAACATAAATGTGAATAAGATTACCAAATGCTGACCGACACCACTGCACGAGCAACAACAATTGTCACCCAAAGGGTAAGGTTAATACAACATAGCTCTCAACCCCCTGGGAGAACTTGGCTCATTAACACTCTCAATAAGCTGAGGTGCTCCACAAATTACTCATTGGGGAGTCACAAGTGGGGATACAGGGAGTACTCATTATATCCCAAGTTTATATCCACAGTCACTTGAGAGTGTACTTGGTCCTTTGTGTTTACCACCTGCTCAAACATGGCACTTTAAGGAGCTATTAGCGTTGAGCTCCGAGTTACATGTAATTAGGTACAGGTTTACAGGTCTTAATGCAATTACTCAGAATGTCATTGTTTGTTGGGTTGATCAGCTGTTGTCATTTAGTAGTTTTAATACTGCAGTGATCTAATCTTAATTCTGAAAGTCAAATTTTTACTTAGCTAGCTGTAATTTTTTTTGTCTTATTATTTGGAAAGACCAGATGATACTACTACAGCAGTGAGGCCTTGACATTTAAGTTGCTACTGCTCAGCTCCCTACATTCAGACAGGTCTTAGTGTAAATCTAAAATTAAGCTAGGACTATGACTGCAAAAAAAGTTTTTCATTAACTTCTTAATTTCAAAAATGAATTATTTTACTCATTCAGTGTGGTTATATTTTCATTGTTATTAACTATTTGTCACCCCACGCATCCAGATAATCCCACAAGCAGAGACTGGTCTACCTGTCTTAAAAGTGTCTTTGGAAATCCTAATCATTTAGCTGTTGGCGAAGAGCTTGATGTTCTAATCCACTCAAAACGAAAATGCTCACTCACTGTCGCCTGTCTGAAATGGGGATATGGGCATGTATGCTCTTCCTGGTTTTACCTAACTGCTCAGGAATAGAGCTGGGCAATATTGACTAAATTGAATATCATTACAAATACACATGTCATAATACGTTTTCAGGAATGCCTCTCCCGATGATTTGACAATATTTTGGGGATGACTATTCCTGTGCTATCCTGTGCTCCGATAAGCATATTTACACATAAGAAATATATGAGAAACAATAATTCAGTAATGTGCAGCTAACAGCTAGTCCCGTCTCTGATGTCCACAAGATTCCATTATTTTACTATAATGCAGCATTAAAGACCAAGAAAGGACAACATTTAACAATATGATATTCCAATATCCAAAATCTCAGACCATATCTATCATAATATCGTTACAATATCAATATATTGCCCAGCCTGACTCAGGTTGTTAGTAGATATGCTTATTACTACAATAATTGAAATATTACTTGTAATCTGCTAACCAAATCAGGGTTTAATTTTTCAAAAGGTGCACTTTATCATAATTCCAGTAAGATCCATAAAGTATACATATACATAAAGTATGTATATGTATGTGACAAATAAAAAATCTTGAATCTTGAATCTTGAGATCCTGCTTCCTCACAACCCTTGGTATGTGAACACATCACATATGGCTGATTACATGCACTTTACATGCTATTGATCATTGGTATAATCTCCTTATTAGTTCCTTTTTATTTCTTATACGTCCAACACATTCTTTTGTGTTGGACTGATAGCTGGCTGTTTTGGTTCTAATAACAGTCTGTATCCTGAACATATCTTTGTATTTGCCAATTAGGATGTTTATGGATTAAGTTCTTCTGCCTGTGATCAATGATCAGGTCAAGATGGCCCACTATAACTAAGAATAATGTATAATAACAATAACCATGTTAAATAACATTTGCCTCAGTCTACTCTGTGTGTATATACAATAGACAGTGTGTGTGTGTGTGTGTGTGTGTGTGTGTGTGTGTGTGTGTGTGTGTGTGTGTGTGTGTGTGTGTGTGTGTGTGTGTGTGTGTGTGTGTGTGTGTGTGTGTGTGTGTGTGTGTGTGTGTGTGTGTGTGTGCGCGCGTGTGCGTGTGTGTGAATTATACAGGAAGAACGATGACACCTGTCGTTGACTGAATTATAGTTTTCAACCGAACCGTCTTCCTATCAGAGATTGCAGGCTTCCTGTCAGAGGAGGAGTGCCGCGTGGTGGTCCAGTTGGCTCAGCTGAAAGGTCTGATGGAGAGCCAGACAACGGCACCAGGCAGGGAGCAAGACGTGCCTGGCCAGCCGTTCTTCTCGCTCAGCACGGATGAGATCTTCAGTTTGCTCGACCTGGACCAGGACGGGCTGCTGCAGAGACAGGAAGTAAGCACAAAGAAGCCAAAAGCAGACTGTGATGGGCTGCCAGTGTTAAGCTTAGAATGACGTGTTCAGTAAGTGATGTGGAAACTTTACAACCAATGTAATGTTATGGTTCCCCCCCAGATTGTGAGTCACTCACGCTCTCGGGACGGGACCTGGTTGAGCCCAGACAACCTGCGGCAGATCCTCACTGGGCTGGAGGCCCAACACAAAGGTGCGAGTCTGTTTGTGTGTTTGAAGACTAAACTCTACAGTATATTTATTCATATTTTTGTGAAGAATTAGCTGAATGTTTTCTTACATTTTTTTATTATTATTTTGATTGTTTCTTACACGTCTGAAATCAATCAATTGGCAACATGCCCCCGCGTGCGTGCGTGAGGGGAGCTGTCCTTGCGTGTGAACGGCATGGCCGGAAGTAGGAAGGCACCATTGTGACTTGATGCTATAATGCCAGTCCGGATGTGCCTCATCATATCTCATTAAAATCGTTTTGCTCTCCAACCCATTTCTTAAATGTTTTCCCCAGAGCCCCCAAACCTCCCCACTTCCTCCTCCATTCACACACATTCTTCCCTTCAGCCCACTTAACAGCTCCTCTATGGCACCCCGGTGCTATTGTTTCGACTGGGGCACAGAGGGGGGAGTGGGGGTGAGTGGGGGCAGGCGGATGTTCACTCAGCTGAAAGTAAAAGCATACAGTAGCACATAAAAGGGGAAGGGGGTCAGCGAGTCTAATCCGTTTAAATAGTGGTAATTATATTACATAGCACATTATTACTAAATCGAGAAAAAAAAAAAAGAGATTTATCTTTTCCTGCCATCTGTCATTTTCTTGATCCACCGTGCTTGTGCTTTTTACAAATAGAAATGTCGCTCCCACAATGTTGAACAGCTGTGTTGGCCCTCCAGCAGGTGTTCTCACTCTGGAGGAGTTCAGAGGTGTGTATGATGTTTCCCAGAACCCGGGAAAACACCGCAGCGTGACCCTCCAGGGTCGGGTCAAACGTAGGAGCAAACACACCTGGCTCTACCAAGGCCCCGGATCTCACCATGTGCTACACACACTGAGGAACAGGTGCAGGAAGTTGGGCAGTACCTCCATAAATCCTGGTGAAAATTAAAAAGTATGTTTTTATTCCTTATTGTTATTGTTTTAATATTATTTTCTCTTCAGAGTGACCAGGCTGACGCGTTTGCCCTCGCCACTGGTTGAGCTGAGTGAGCCGCTGCAGGTGATTCGCTACGAGCGCAGAGGCTTTAGTAACGCCCACCATGACAGCAGCCCCGCCAACTCGGAGACCACCTGCGCACACACACGACTGGCAGGAAATACATCTGCACTCACAGAGATCAAATGCAGGTGTGGTTTTGGAGTTTACATTTTTGCCTTACATTTTTCTTTTACGTCCATCAGCTGTATATAAAATGCCAGTGCGACCCTCATTTTTCCAAAACAGCCATGCACCATTGGTTTGCATACAGATGTACAGTTTTGTGTTTCCCATGGAAACAATCAGTTTGTTGGGGCGGTGTTAAATGGTTTGACTTTCCTTTTTAATGTTGGGAAAAACCAGGGCTTCAAACCAGAAAAATTTTGTTCGTTCCATGCAGAATCAGTATTTTAACGTAAAGTTTCCGGTTTTGCGTTCCAAAAACGCATTGCATCACTAACTAGGAGCGCTGTAGTCCAATCGGTAGTCAGCTTACTCTAACTCAAGTTCTTTGATCATAGGCGAAGCCCTCTAGATTAGATCGGCTTCCCCTGTGCGCATGCGCGTCTTACTGAAAATTTGAATGTACATATCAGCCTATCAGCTGTGGCCTGCCCCTATAAAAGGGCTCTGCGCCCGCTATTCTGCTCCCCAAGGATCTTCAGGGACCCTGGGAAGGCATCAGGGCAGGAAAAGCTAGAGGGCTTCAGCTATAATTATAGAACTTGAGTTAGAGTTAGATTACTATCGTTCTATTTCACGCAAGCTCTGCCCTCTGGCTTTGTCCTTATTGGCCTACAGCAATCCAGCTGTCAAGAGACAAGCCAATAGCTCTGCCGGTCCAACTGGCCAACCCATTGGCATAATAACTTCCAAGACATTACAGAGCAGTGGAATGGCGTTATACTCATACACTGTTTTCCATTTTAAAATAGCATCGTGACCACGCGCCTCCTTGTACTTATCCACGGCGGAACCCATTCAGGTTACAGTGGATGAGCCGGTGGAAGATCCGCCCGGTGCAGGGGAGACGGATGGACTGGGCGGATACTCTTCCGGTTCCTCGTTCCCCGCTCCAAACAGAACGATAGCTTCCTCCAGAGGGATACATCATTGACGAACTGAAGAATACGGTGGTTTCGCGCCCTCTTCCACAGGGCTGCGCATGCTGCACAGATTGTCGAGTCTGGCTTTGTTTACCATGGAAGGAGGACAGGCATTTGAAGCAGCAGACGTATAGGTCCGCCGACAACCAATACACCGGGCACAACCACCCGAGGGAACCTGGCCAGGTTCAGGTACAACTAATCTTCTGTCTTCAGTGAAGGGTCGCTGAAGAAAATGGGGAGCAGAATAGCGGCTGCAGGGCCCCTTTATAGGGGCAGGCCACAGCTGATCCAATGATGGGTGCCTTCAGATTTTCAGTAAGATGCATGTGCGCAGGGGGAAGCCAATAAGGGTGAAGCTAGAGGACAGAGCCTGTGTGAAATAGAACTGTGCTCGGGCCGAAATCCACCGTGGCTTTTGGCCTCGGGCCGATATTTTAGCAGTATCGAAATACTGGCCATCTGTCTGTGGGACCATGGGGATCGACACACGGCGCAGCAAAGCATGCGGACAAAGATCAGTCATGTGCGCACTCAAAGGGATGTATGTGGAGGTATGTGCACAGCGACGCAACAGTGAGGAGGCGCATAGAGGAATTGGATGTGTTGCGAAGGTGTGTGGATGGTGATAAGTTGGGGCTCCAGGTTATAACTTGCATTACTAAAATGTTATTTAAAAAATGTTTTTTAATAATTGTTGTACAGAGCTGTCATGCTTTGATCGTGAGACGCATATCAAGCAGTCCACACGCTCACACCTTGTATTTCTCACGCTGAAAATCCCAAAATAAGTACAATCCCCTTTTTTTTTTTTTTTTCTTTCTTCTACGTATTTATTTCCTCACTCGCGCTTGCTTGGTGCCTGTTCGCGCGGTGAAAGGGAGATCCTTTCAGAGCCTTGTGGAAAAAACTCGGAATTCAACCCTCAAAATGTTACATGAAGACGGTTACTCTAAGTGCAGGCAGACAAGCTGCACTGTACAAACAGGTTTTTTTTTTAGTTTTTTTTTATAAAATACACCGATTTTTGTCTGTACTCTCTGTACTTTTTACCTTTTCTTTTTCTCGTCCCAGGTATCTCACTGTGCATTTCTACCTCAACTCTGTGGAGGAAGGAGGAGAGACCACCTTTCCTGTGGCGGACAACCGTACCTACGAAGAGGAGGTTGGTGACCCCCTGATTGCTCCTGTTTGTGAGATAGCATATTTATTACCGTGTTCCAATGCCTCATAAAGCGCAGATGGTGCCGGGGCCTCGACGAGCGATCTGATACCCTTCCCAAACGGATCAAGTTCCAAAACGGAAGATTAGGCTGCGGATTTTATTACTGTCATTGTCTGCCAGGCGCTGGTCCAAGATGGCGTGGATCTGACGGACACGCAGGCATCGTGTGACAGAGGAAACCTTCGCGTCGAGCCCAAAGCTGGGACCGCGCTGCTCTGGTACAACCACCTCTCCGACGGCAGAGGTAAGGAGACGGGGTCTTTCTGTTACAGCTCCAACCCAACCCTCGCCCCCAGCCCTAAGGAATGTTGTTGAACGCCCAAAGCCCTTCTTGTAAATTTGTACACTCACTCGTTCACTTCTCTCTTCCGACCTCCTCAGGGTGGATGGGTGAGGTCGATGAGTACTCCCTCCACGGCTGCTGCCCTGTGAACCGCGGCGAGAAGTGGGTGGCCAACAGCTGGGTGAACGTGGACCCAGATCACCAGCGTCAGGCCCAGTACCAGAGGCTGGTGACTCACAAACAGCAAGCCAAGTCGGTTCTGGAGGAGGAGCACCACCACCCTCTGTCTCACAGTGATCTCCACCAGGACCTATAACTACGCTCTCAGAGCTTCGATTATGAGGCGAACGTCGCCGTAATGTTAAGATAAAAACCAATCTCGCTCATTACAAAGGTTTGCATTCCGCCACTTGTAATAGTATCCTAGAGCATCCATCTTGGATCAATAACATCTCTGTGAGCCTCTTACTCTGTAATGACTGTCAGTAGGGTAATTTGTGTGGATGTTTATTTATTTATTTAAAAAAAAATTGCAGGGTTAAATTTGTTATCCAAAATCTCCTTGAAAATCTGCTGATAAATATATGGTTTAAACGAATTACTTTGTTATTTACACAGATTGATGCAGTACGTTGTCAAAGCAATCCAACATTATCAGCAGTCTACTATGCTATTGTGTTCTATGTTAATGGAATGGGAGGGAATAAGCTTGCTTATTTGCCTTTTATTTATTTATCTGAAAATCCCTTCTGGAAGGGGAGTGTTATTGTATTAGGCAGAATCAAAGCTTTTATGAGCCATACCACAGAATTAATCCACGAAGATCTTCCTGGGGAAACGTTTGTCTTTTATTTTTTAAATCCTTTGGATTATTCTATCTCTTTTCTTTATGTTATTTAGTACACATTTGCACAATCTATACTCAAGGCTGGACGATGTAGAACATAGTCATATGGTAATATGGATATACTGTATATCATGATATCTGCTTATCAATTCAAATTGTCATAATGGAGAATCCAACTGCAGTTCATTACATTGAACTATGAAGTATGATACAAAATAATGTATCACAATACCACAATATGCTCATTTCATGGCGATACCTTACCACTGACAATATTGATGTATTAACGAGCCCTACCCACACCTCCGCCATGTCCGACTCCCACTAGACTAAATTTAGGTGGATTTGATTTGTTGCGTTTATTCTGGCGAGTCAGATCATTCAAATTGGTTTGGTTGAAGTTCTTGAAGAATTGTACTTTACACTGTTCATGTCTCAAGGCATTTTTATTACCGTGTATCTGGATGTTATTTATTAAGACTTTTGATAATTTGTGATTGACAACATTTATTGCAGTTGGACTTTGCACTTAATATCACTTTATTTTATTATGTGTGTTTCCTGTATGCTAAGGAAAATGTAATAAAAATGTTACAGCTATCTAGTATCGACTGGTGCAATTTTTAATTTTTAATCTTACGATATAGGTGGATATGTTGAGTGCACCGGTACTCTTCACTGCAGTTTAGTACAGCTTGTTGCCCACAAGATGTCGCCCAATTTCAAGTAAAACATTTATTTTACAGTAATTTGCGAGCCACGTCGACATCGTGGTACATTCTGTGGTTCTGTTATTAATTGATTATTAGTTGATGATTTTAAATGTAGAGATGCAAATTCTGTACAAAGACCAAGTCAAAATGCAGTTTAAGAATTTCAACAATGTTTTCTATGCATGTAGAAAAATAAGTACCTAAGTACTTCAAATATATGATGGGGTGTTAGTAAGGATTAGGAGAAGTCTAATTTTAATGTGTAAAATGGTAAGCTATGATATTTTTATACCATTGCAGGACATACATTTATTTAATGCCTTCATTTCCCTGTGCCTTTTTAGTATAAATACTGATTTAAAGAGCGTAGTGCAGACAGTACACGTGGAATGTCAAAAGAGAAAAATGATTACATAAATGCTTTTAAGTTTCTACAACCCTAAAACCCCAAAATAAATTGGGAATGCAACCTTTTTCAACTATCCTGCTAAACTGTAGAACATCATTCAGAAAGATATTGGAGAGTCTGGCTCTGAACGTTTTTACTGTAGCTGAATATATTTATTCAACATGGCATTAAAGTATCTGCACTTTTGTTTATATTTTCCATCATATCATCTCCTGTCGGCTGCTCCCATTAGGGGTCGCCACAATGGATCATCTGTTTCCATCTCTTCTTGTCCTCGGCATCTTCTTCTACCTCGCCAACCACCTGCATGTCCTCCCTCACCAAATCCGCAAACCTACTCTCTCATCTCACTGCAGATCACAATGTGACCTGCGATCATCCACACCTGATCTCATCCGTCAACCTCTCCGTCACCATTGCAAACAAGAAAGGGCTCAGGGCCAAACCTTGATGTAATCCCACCTCCGCCACTTGAACCCATCCGTCACTCCTACCGCACACCTCACCACTGTCACACTTATAACTTCATGCTGTGGCTGATCAACTTTATGCCTATAGTTACTATAGCTCTGCACATCCTACATCACCCTTATTCTTGAAAATTGGTACCACTGCAACTTCTTTTCCACTCCTTGGGCATCCTCTCACCCCAAGATTGTGTTAAACAAT
This sequence comes from Zeus faber, assembly GCF_960531495.2. Lineage (NCBI taxonomy): Eukaryota > Metazoa > Chordata > Actinopteri > Zeiformes > Zeidae > Zeus > Zeus faber. The sequence continues at coordinate 23,795,502 of NC_137194.1, read as the reverse complement.
TAAGTTATAAACTCCAACGCCACCTCTCCTAAACACCTCCATGCCTTATCCGGACCAACCACCTTTCTACTCTTCATCCTCTTCACAGCTGCCCTCACTACATCCACCATATGTCCTGATTCATTATCCCCACATCATCCAGCCTTCTCTCCCTCTCTCTCTCTCTCTCTCTCTCTCTCTCACATGTTCTTCATTAATCAGTCCCTCAAAGTACTCCTTCCACCGTCTCAACACACTCTCCTCGCTTGTCAGCACATTTCCACCTCAATCCTCCATCACCCTAACCTGCTGCACATCCTACCCAGCTCAGTCCCTCTGGCAAGCCAACCACTTTCCCTTTCTCCTTCCTTAGTGTCCAACGTCTCATGCAACTCGCCCTGGGCCTTTTCCTTAGCCACCTCTCTCTGCACCTTACCGCCGCATCCCCTTGTACTACGGTTTACTTTCTTCATCTCTCTGACTATCCCACTTCTTTGCTGACCCCTTCCTCTGTGTGCTTTCCTGTACTTCCTCATTCCACCACCGTGTCTGGTCTTCCTTCCTCTACCCAGATGACTCATCAAGTACATTCCCCAAGCTCAAGTTCAATGTTCAAGTTCAAGTTCAATAGATTATTTGTCATGTACAAAGCTGTCTCCCTCGCCATTTCTGCAGTGGTTGCCCAACCATCCGGCAACTCCCCTCTACCACCCAGCGCCTGTCTTGACTCCTCCCTGAACTCAACAGTCTTTCTTCTTCAACGCCCACCATTTAATCCTTGGCCCTCCCTCTTCTTAATCTCCAAAGTCGTCCTACAAAGTCGCCACCCGATGCTGCCTCGCAACGTTCTCCCCCGCCACCACATTGCAGTTCTCCAATCTCTTTCAGGTTGTGCCTCCTCCCGATGACATAAGACACCGTCCGCCTGCGTGCGCCTTCCTCCGCTCTTATACGTCACCCCATGTTCCTCCCTCTTCTTGAAATATGTATTCACCACAGCCTTTTCCACCCTGTTTGCACAATCCGCCACCATCTACCATCTGTCCTTCCACATTCCTCTCCTTGACACCATACCTACACATCACCTCCTTATCACCTCTGTTCCCTTCACCAACATGCCCGGTGAAATGCGCTCCAATCACCACTCTCTCCTCCTCGGGTACTCTCCACCACTTCATCCAACTCACTCCAGAATTCTTGTCTCTCTTCCATCTCACAGCCAACTCCCGGGGCATATGCGCTGACAAAATCCGTCATCACACTTTCTATTTCCCTGCTTCATACCCATCACTCTGTCTGACACTCTCTTCACCTCCAACACACTCTTGACTCTTCTTTCAGGATTACCCCGAGCCCATTTCTCCTCCCATCCACATCATTCCAGAACAACAGTTTACGGTTTGAACCAACCTCCAATCCTGGCCTTACTCCCCTTCCACCTGGTCTCTTGCACACACAGCAGATCAACCTTCCTTCTTTCCATCATATCAGCCAGCTCTCTCCGTTTACCGGTAATGGTTCCAACATTCAAAGTTCCGACTCTCACCTCCACACTCCCACCCTTCCTCCTCTCCCACTGACTCCGAACAGGCCTCCCGCCTCTTCTTCTCCTTCGGCCAACAGCAGCATAGTTTCCACCGGCGCCTTGGTGGCCAGCAGTACGGCTGGCGGTGGTTGGTAACCCGGGCCTCGACCGATCTGGTTCGGAAATCTGATTTATGATCCGCATATTTGATTTGGCATTAGGTTTTACGCAGGATGCCCTTCCTGACGCAACCCTCCCTATTTACCCGAGCTTGGGACCCGGCACTAAGAATGCACCGCCGGCTTGCGCATCCCCAGTGGCTGGGGTATTTTCATCATGTTATATACATATATTTGTCTTTATAGAGGCACCTTGGTTCACGCTGCCATGGCAAAGCTCTTCATGTTGCCCTGCACAGCATTTTTACCCCGCATATTGAGACAATGTCCCACATTTGGATTGCCTCTAGTTTTCAAAAGTCAAACCACTGCAGAAGAGAGGCTAAAATAAAAAATAAAAAATAATAATAAATAAATTAATTAATAATTTTTAAAAAAGTATTTTATCCAACGGATGTGACGTAGGCAGGGAAGGCTGTCACCGAGAAACTGCGTTGGAGGTCAATCAAGGTGCCACACGTGGGTCAGACTGCAGGTCGGCCTGTCAGCAGGGGGGGCACTGCAAGACACCGCAAAGTCACAAACTACGCCGATTCCAGGCTCAATATGACGGAGAACTAGCAGAAAGAAAAGGAAATGGCAGTTACAACCAAGACCGTGAAGCTACCACCATGGGGTGGAGCCGCTGGAAGGCGACTCTCACAGTTTCTTTGCTAAATTTGCAACGGAGGGAAAATGCGGGAGTAACGTGTGTGGCTCACAGAGAGACAAAGCTGTGACGGGACACGCACGTCGATCTTTTTTCTCTTTTTTTAGTTAGACGTCATATCAAACGTTTCACGCCGCCGCTCAGCGTGGGTGACGCCGTCGCCTTTAAATGACCTGCGGTTCGTCGCCGCCGCCGCTTTGTGCGGGAGTGACGTCACGAGACCCGCGAACGACTCGTTCGTGGCGAATTCGTCGCAGAGTCGGAGCTCGCGAACCGAAACCGAGAACCGAGGGCTGGATCTAAGGCCAAGGCAACGAAGGCCACGGTGTTTGGCGTAATTCTCATTAAGTGTGACCGATTTACGCTTTGCGACCGTCAAAATAAACACCTTTGACGGACGGGAATTATTTTCATGACTTGACTTCGATAGAATTCCTTCGATAGAGGGAATTAGGTGAAATATCTGTTATCCGGAGAATTTGCTTTGTTACGCCTCAGCAAGTCACTACGACAGCATTAAAACCACCCCTGTGATGAATTCCTCCCGAACCCTCGGAGGACAAGAGCGGGGTGGGGGGGGGGGGGGGGTGTCCGACACTTTTGTTTCCAGGGAGTCGCCGAGAGCGAATCCGAAGAAAAGAGCCGAAGCTCCCGCCGCTCGCCCGGGGCGGCCGGCCGGTCGACGCGCACGGACTGGCAGTGATGCTGAAGCTGTCGGTGCGACTCGACGCGGCACCGGATCAGCCAATCGGGATGGGCCGTTCGGCGCACAAAGGGGAGGGATGGAGGAGGGAAGGGAGGGGGGAGCGCTCTCCGCCAACGGACCGATTCGAAGACCGGAGCCGGAAAAAAAAAAAAAACGGATCACATTTTCTCCGTCCGCCTCAGAGATCGGCGATAGGAGGACCGAGAGCCGCCGCCACGCGGGTTGTTTCGGACTCCTGAGAGGGGGGAAAAAAAGCGGAATAGAAGAGCTGCTCCTTTTTGGGCGTGCTATCATTTCATCCCGCTGTCATCCATGAGATTCTTCAGGCTTACCTTCAAGTGCTTCGTCGACTGCTTCTGAATCCCCCTCCACCCGCGCCCCACGTCCGACTGCGGCGATCTGTAGCATCCACCTCTTGCCAACGCGTGAGAATTACCAAAACCGCGATTTTTTTTTTTTGTTCATATCGAGGAGACACAAATTCCATCCCCGGGGGGGAATTAAAGAGTAATAACCCGGAGGAGCGCGTACCAGGGCGATCGGGGCCAACACCAGCGGCTTGGGTCAGCCGGAGCGTTTAAACTACCAGCACCGGGATAAGATAAGACAACACTTATATCTGCGCTCACTCTCGAAAAGACAATGTCCCCAGAAGTGGAGAACACCAAAGGTGAGTCCGCTCGTGTAGACGCGTGTTTACAGTGACGTGCGCTTAAAAAAAAAAATACATTTGTGCCATTTTTTCTCGTGACGACGGCAACGCAATTGATTTAGGTGGTCATCCGATGATTCGATTGGCCGCCTATCCAAGCAAACCGTTATAACCTGGAGATCCGACATGGAACTCTGCACAACTTCTGCTGCAGGTGTGTGTACTGTATGTGCATGGTGCTGTACTCAAGTGCCACTCTTGAAAGCGTTGGCATCCCTCCAACCACATCTTGTGGTGCAGGCCATGTCATAAGCATATTTATTGAATTTTATATATTTTAGGTTCCAAGCAGATGAGGCGTTGATCTTTATGGCATATTAATTACAATAATTTTTACACTCTGTATTTTTTTAATTAATTTAACAGGTAAACCATTATGAATGAATGGTAAGACATTCTATATTTGGATTTTTTTCTAAATTATTTGATCCTAAAAGATATTAGGCAGGCTAATTGTGGTAATAACTGTAAGGATTCGGCTGTTTTTGAGATCTGGTTCTCGAAGAGTCACTCAAGAAAAAGTGGTTCATTTTTCTGATTCAAGGAGTTTTAAGGGAGAGCTCCTGGTGATACTGTAGGAGTCTGGGTAGTGTTGGGTCAGAGTTGCGAATGGAATTCTCACAATAATTATTTATTTAGGTAGAATGCAAAGTGTAAGTCAGCCACATTCAATATGATCTTGGGTGTTTTGTCCGATATCCTAGCACTGGCTGTGTTTTTGCTGTTCAGTCAATGTTTTCAGTTTGTATGCCGAAGATTCAATCACTCGCCCACTGTATTGCCAGAGTAAGCCCAGACTTATGAGTCATTTAGAATATCTGTTCACTATGAACAAATCAATCTCTTGCATCACTAGCTAAATGCTCCTTAGATATGGAGAACCATCATCACCTTACATATATTGGATTTGTGTGTTTATCTCTGTGGCTGTGCCCTGGAGTAAAGGTGCGGACATTTGTTAAGACAGTGAAGAATCCAGATGGGGAAAAGCTTTGCACCTGTGCAGGGGAGCTACACCGTTTCCCTTTGCTTTCTGCTTGCTGTATCGTACCGCAGCGCACAAATCACAGGAGAGAGTCCATGGGGTGGAGGGATTGAGTCAGAGTGACGATCACAATGCCGTCAGACATGTTATTTGAAAATAATGCATTGCAGTAGCGTCTACCCTTCTTCTAACATTTCTACAAGTGGAAGGAAATCCAATGTTAGCTCCTGGACACTTGTGATACATTTGAAAAAATATATCCACATGATATTAACGATTATTAAAATTGTACTGATGTAGTTCTTGCAAGAAACACAAAAGAGTGGTACCTACATACTGAAGTTGTGAGGGTTCCTCTCTGTCTCGTCACTTTTCTACCTTTCGCCTATTGAATGGAAAGTCTGCCCCTTGCTGCTCTTTCTGCAATGCCAAAGTTGGAAAGAGTAGGCTGATACGTTTATGAATGTGTGTGGATGATCAGCCTCGAAATCAGTGGCTATGGTGTTCTTTAGGTAAAGGGTTGACTGCGCCCTCTCCGAGGCCAGTCTCAAGGTTGTATTCTTGAGGGAGGGTAAGAGGGTGTGAGATTCACAGAGGGATGGGTGCAGCATCTGCAATAATGCAAGCACTGTACCGGACTTGGGGAAAAGAGAGCTGAGTCGAGAGGCAAAGCTTCCAATTTACCTGTCGATCTTCGTTCCGACCCTCTCCTTTGGTCATGAACTTTGGGTAGTGATCTAAAGAATAATGTTCCAGTAGCCGAAATTAGGTTCCTCTGCAGGGCTGCTGGGCTCAGCCCAGTGAGGGTTGGGCTATTCTGGAGGACCTCAGAGTAGAACCAGTGCTCTTGCATTGAGAGGAGCCACTTCAGGTGGTTTTCTCCCCTCAACTGGTCAAGATGCCCCCTGTGCACCGGGCACATCCAACTGGGAGAGATCCTGAGGCTGACCCAGGAGCCTCTGGAGAGATATCTCTCAGCTAGCATGGTAGGGCCTTCGATTCCCCCAAGAAAAGCTGGAGGAAGTTGCTGGGAAGAATGACAACTGGGCTGCCCTGCTAAGCCTGCTGCTGCAAACCCAGACCCGGATAAGCAGTAAGAAAATGGATGATTGGAAGGCTAGATAGGTCAAAATAATAAGATGAGGAATATTAGTTTGTGTGTGGCGATGCCAGCACACTCGCTATTGAAAATAGTAAGTGCAAGTGTCGGTGTGAGAAACCAGGTTTCCTATGGGCAGGAAAGAAATCCAGTCGACATGGAAACACATGCAAACATATTAGGGGAATGCCGCACAATGCCCCGCCCCCTGGTAGATGCGGCAACCAAAGGGCATCATCATGTAATGTCTTTGTGACGTCACAACTCTCCCCCTATAAATCTGAGTGTTTTGCCGTCAGTGTACACCAAAGCGATTAGAAAAAGGTTTATGCTAAAGAAGAACACACAAACGCATGTAACAGAGAGCAATAAACAAAGAATGAAAGAAAATAGCCACAAGATTGAGCATGTGCGACCAAAGCAGATGCTCAGTCTTGTGTGATCAACATGGTGAGAACACACGTACGAAAAGGTGAGTGATTATGCACGTTCTGTTGCTTATTTAAGAGCGCTGCGCTTTTCACTCTGTCAGCACAAACCCAGTTGTTATGGAAACACATGTAAATATATAGCCAGTAGGTCTGGTATCAAAGGGATGCTATCCTTTTGGATGGTTAAGATCTGGTTTCTTATTCTGAATGACTTGATAAATCTGTTCATTGGTCTGATCCTTTGGACCGACTACCACTCCAGCCCTGAACTGGACCAAGCTGTTTTGAATGGATGGACGGACTGCAATAAGTGCACGTAATTTTTCCGGAGTGGATGAGATTCTTAAAGATTTGTACGCAAATATCTTCTGCTCTTGCACCCACACAAGGTTGTGCACAAGGCACCTACTAATATTGTTTAGTTTACAGTTTCTGCCTTGCACACTTAGTTTTCAATTAGTTTTTACTCTTCCCTTTTCTCCCTTTCTCCTATAGTTGACATCAGTCTCCCCCAGATCAAGGGAGGCATTACGTCCGAGGAGGAGGGTGCGGAGGTGGCTTGTCCCCTGGTGCCCGTCCCTGGTGCAGGGGGGGCTGGTGACGAAGGGGGAAGAGATGGATCCCCCCACAACCAGGATGCCACTGTGGCCGTGCCTGTGGCCACCACAGTGTCCCAGGAGGAGAGAGAGACTTGGACTCGGCAAATGGACTTCATCATTGCCTGCGTGGGCTTCGCTGTGGGCCTCGGCAACGTCTGGCGCTTCCCTTACCTTTGCTACAAAAATGGAGGAGGTGAGGGGTCTAAGCTCTTCAGTATCATGACAATATCTTGGTTGAACTTTTGCGGGTAATTTTTGTGTGCAAAAGTGTAAATCTCACTTTGAACCATGTATTCCTTCGTACTCTGTAGCCTGGAAGATTGTGTTGTAAAAGCAGGTGTTTTTGGCATGCAGTTACAGCCCTGTGGCGGTTGTAATTAAATGAGTAAGGGCAGGAGGACAGTTAAGAGGCAACAGGAGTGTTAAAGTAAGAGGAGTGAACAGAGGTGTAGTAGCCCATGGGGGGGGGGGGGTAAGCAAGGCATGTATGACTGTAGGCACGTAGCTTACAGTATAAGACCCCCCCCCCCCCCCACGGCTTCACTTAAGCCTTGTTTATGCGATGTCTGTTCTCTGAGAAACACATCATAAAAGTTTTTTTTACAGCGCCACTATCTTTCCCGCTTGCTTTTATAAGTTCTCTCCAATTTCTTTATTCCTTTTTTTCCTTTTCTCTACATTACCTGTAACAGTCACCTGTTGCAACCTTTGCCCTCGACTCTCCTTATCTCTGCCATGCCCACCTTTTTTGGCATTTTGTTTTTACGAGGTGTTCCAATGAATGTGAGTGTGCCATTGTGTGTGTTCAACCCCCCCCCCCCCCCCCCCCCCCCCCCCACCGCCTGTGTGTCTTGTGACCCAAGACTCGGATACCCACCTTCTGGTATCGCGTAACAATGGCCTGCCTCACATGGTCCACCCCCCCCTACGATCCTGGCCCGGGCTCCTGTACAACACAAAGGTGCTTTCTCCCGCTCTCTGCCTGATAAGCGGGTATATGGATATGTCCCACAATACGCGCCCTGTGACTGAGCGTCCGTCCTACTTTCCCCTGGGTGTGTCAGCAGTGACACTTTGACCACTCTTGTTTTTGTGTCCTTCACCGACCCCAGGAACACCTTGTAAAATAATGTTGTCTTCAGATAAAGAGCCACGCAGTCATATGCACTTAAAAGATGCTCCTGGCTCAAATAAAGCTACAGAATATTGGAGGGACTAATAAGTCGGTATACAATATGTAGATTAAATAAATTCTCTGGAATCTCCCCCCATGAGGTTTGATGTGTCTGGTCCGGTTATGATAAGAGAGGATTTGTGTAAGCCTATTAAGGACGCAGTAGCTCACAGAGACTGGAGCGAGCGTCTCACGTTAGGTCGACAAAAAAAACATTTTCCTGTGTCATCTATTTCACGCCCGCTGATTGCATGCATCTCTGGGTATCTGTCTCTATATTTCTCCCGTCTCGCTCGGGCGCTCACTTTCTCTTTCTCTCTTGTGCGTGCTTTCAGACTCACAGTCACCAACGTTTCCTTATAAGGCTGCAGCCGTCCGGTCGCAGAGAATGAGAGGGAAAAAGAGGGAATGAATGAACAGAGCGGGAGGGGGGGGGGCATCACTAGACACAGCAGCATTATGCGGTCACACTCGTCGGAGGCGCGCTACGTGGTCTTTGCATCTGCTGCGTCTTTTTCCCCTGACATAATTGACTCTTAATAGACCTCTGTCTCCCTTTCCGATCGATCCATTTCCCCTCTGTTCTTCTCAACAGCTTCTCTTTTCTCTGCGTCACCGTCAGTCATGTGACTCCCGCCCATCTGCGCACTGTGTTGGCATCACCCCCAGACCGTTTATTTTTACAGATTGGCCGCAGTACAGTTCAGTGTTCAGTTGAATATCTAACGTTGCCTTTAAAGATCCCATTGTTTATTTGTAAACAGTCTATGTATAAAAATAGATGTGAAACATTAGCAATGATTGCATTATAAAGACCCAGATGAGGTGATGGAATAGAAAGTGTCCAAGGCAGCTTCGTAAGGCAACTTGGTTTTTATTCCAAGTTCCATTCTGCTGTGACTCCCACCCTTTCAAGGACCAAACACTGGAGGAGTGAGAGACAGTATATTTATCTCTCACTCATGCCCTCAATGCAACTTTTATCTTTTGCCGTGTCTGTCCTCTCCTCCCATTCTTTCTGTCTCACCCTACCTATCCATCCTCTGCCTTCTCCTTGTCTGCTTCTTGCCCGTGTGTCCATTGCTTGATATGCAAAACTATTGCTGGATTTGCATCTCTGTCCATGTAACTTTTTTCCTTTGATGAACTGCATCTGTGCATTTTGAAACGCAGCAAAATGTTATGTGATAAAGCGCTTAAACTTAATCGAAATACGGATAATGCAATGCAACTATCACAAATAAATTGAGTTCACATCCAAAAACTATCTATCATCATCTATCTATCCCATCCGATCTATCCAATTACTACTGACTCCCTTTAGTTTCAATGTCTGTTGTTTTTTTTCTTAGAATAACATCTTATTTTTTTGTCCTTTAAGTCTTAAAATGTGTTGTCCAGACTTTGAGCTATGATCCAGAAAGCTTGCAAATGATATGTGTGTTGGGCAGGTGTCTTCCTGATCCCCTATATGCTGACAGTGTTTATCGGAGGCATTCCCGTCTTCTTCCTGGAGATTGCTTTGGGACAGTTCATGAAGCAGGGCGGGGTCTCTGCCTGGAACCTAGCACCCCTCTTCAAAGGTAACAGGCGTCTGTGTGAAAGAGAATGGGAAGGAGAATAAGCTATTTGGAGACAAGATACTGACATTTATTGAAGTGAATTTTGCATTGGAAAATCCTAATGTCGCGAAAATTTAGATGAAATTATAATGGTTATAAAATAAGCATGATATAATACTGTATGATGCTGTATTTTAGGCATTGTTCAGCTGTAGTAGATAAATAAGATGGATTAAATTCCTCGAAGATGCTGGAATGTTCCCACATTCCTCTCCCTCCCACTTTGAAAAATATTCTTTCCTACTTTACCTATCCACTTCCTTTCTCTTTTTCTTTTTTCACCCTCCCTCTCCCTCTCCCCGTCTCTCGCCTGCCAGGCTTGGGCCTGGCCTCCATGGTGATAGTGTTCTTTTGTAACACCTACTACATCATGATCTTGGTGTGGGGTCTCTACTTCCTCTTACACTCCTTTACCAGCCCGTTGCCCTGGGAGACGTGCGGCCACCCCTGGAACACCCCGAACTGCACCCTGGACTTCCGACGCAACTGCTACAACCGCAGCGGAGTCCCGCCGGCGTCCACCAACACCGACCCTTCCCTGGCGTCCTACTTCCTCTCCTCCGCATCCCCGTCCAACCGCTCGTCGGCCCAGCTGGTCTTCAACAGCACCTGCACGGAGGCGGAGGGCATGCGCTCCCCTGTCATGGAGTTCTGGGAGTACGTCACCTCCAAGTCTTCCTTGGCCTGGGATTTAGCATAGAACGTTGACTAGTAGGAGTGTAAGAAAATATCGATACCCTTGAGAATTCAGACTCTTTTTGCTTTTCCAGTGCAGTGTTGTTTCTCAAAATAGCAAGTGTGGATATTTAATCTGTGGACGATAAAAATTATGATGAAAGTTGAAGTTGTACTGCTTTGCCTTCAGGAGGTTATTTTGTAGTCAGGGATGGAACGGTGGTGATCGGATATCGGTTTTATGCCGGGCAAAAGTTTGCAATTAAAATATGAACCCATGAACAAGAGCAAATCACTTTGAACACGTTGGATTAGGGCTGGCATTTATTGATATTTTGGGGATGACGATTGGTGCTTTCATAAGATATTTTACACACAAGAAACATTGAGAAGCAATCATTAATAATTTGCATATTACCACCAATCAGTTATGTCATCGATTAGAACATCTAGAACACTCTACAAAGTTTGGAAAATTGCATTTCTTTACTATAATGCAGCCTTAACACGACATTTAACTATACCACAATGTAATGACTAAGAAAATCTCACATCTCAGTCTGATATCGATATTGTCTTGATGTGTCGCTGAGCCCCACTTTAGATATTTAAACAGCTTGATTTTCTGCTTTGTTGACATATAGAAGCATGTTAGAGGTCTGTGTACAATTTCTAGTTTCCTACATTGATCTATTTTAATCATGTAATTGCTCAACATTGTGTTCCAGATTGTTTATCATTACGTCCATAAAATGCAGCTTGGCATCACAATAAAAACCATCCAGGCGTGTGTCAGCGCTGTTGACAGTGCAGATGTCACGTACTGGCCTATATTGTGGACAGCTTATAGCAAAGTAATTACAACATGCCCTTCATAGTCTGTTTTCCCTTGAGGTTTTCTTTACAATTCCACCACTTCAATTCAGTCTAGTTAAAAAAAGACTTGAAACTGAATAACCTTTGTCTAACTACAATTTATTACAGATTGTTTATTCATTTATTGTTATCTGAGATAACCTGGTCAGGGTCAGGAAACTGTCTGACCCCGATTTATATCTATACCGATTTTGTTAATAACACTGTACTTAGAAAAATGTTCATCTGAAACTTTATGGAAACATCAGATCTTCAAGCTATTGTAATATTTAACGATTATCGTAATAATTGTTATCACCACACATATCAAATCAGCTGCAAAATGCCATTGTACAGTATTAATCAAATTGGAATGCCACTGCCAAACCCTGGCGTTGACCGGGCCAATGGGGAGCTTTGCTGGCTTGGTTCCTCTCTTCTAACACCAGCACCTCTGTGTCCTCCTCCAAGGCGCAAGGTGCTCCGTCTCTCTGGTGGGCTGGATGAGCCGGGGGACATCAGCTTTCACATGGTTCTATGTCTCATGGCCACCTGGGTCATCGTTTACTTCTGCATCTGGAAGGGTGTTAAATCTACTGGCAAGGTGAGCGGAGCGTCTGTTGTGTGTGTGTGTGTGTGTGTGTGTGTGTGTGTGTGTGTGTGTGTGTGTGTGTGTGTGTGTGTGTGTGTGTGTGTGTGTGTGTGTGTGTGTGTGTGTGTGTGTGTGTGCGTGCGTGCGTGCGTGCGTGCGTGCGTGCGTGTGTGTGGGGGTGTGGTGTGGTGTGGTGTGGTGTCTGTGTGTGTGTGTGTGTACATAGTTATAGATATACCAGTCGTATGTCTTTGAGTGCATGATGTATTTGTACTCAGAAGGTAGAGAATGTTTCAGCCCAGACTATATAGTGCAAGGGTATTAGTTGCGGTGTGCCTTCAACTTGAGCTAAAACATTTTTTTTAGGTTGTTGCACTTTGACCTTTGACTCCAAATCAGCTTTCAAATAGCTAAAGGATCAGCGTCTGGACAGAAACACGCACAAACTCAAACACAACGGGACACATCATAGTCTTGAATATTAGGTTTTTTTTCTTACGTGTGTGTGTGTGTGTGTGTGTGTGTGTGTGTGTGTGTGTGTGTGTGTGTGTGTGTGTGTGTGTGTGTGTGTGTGTGTGTGTGTGTGTGTGTGTCTGTGTGTGTGCGTGCGTGTGTGTCAGAATCAGAATCAGAATCAGAAATACTTTAATAATCCCAGGGGGAAATTACTTAATCCCAGGGGGAAATTACTTGTGTGTGTGTGTGTGTGTGTTTCTGAAATAGGTCATGTACTTATTAAGATAAAATTTGGACCATAAATTCCTGTATATTCAGGTTGGCTTGCTCACACCTATTCCATGTTGTTGGAAAGTTGTTGACATGGAAAGGTCTCTGTGAGCGGACGTGCATGTGTCACAGCAGTCTCCCCAAGCTCATAAAATGCCAGGGAAAGCAAGTGGAAAGATTGAGCCAGCCACTCTTAAGCCGATTAATAACTTTTTCCCATGTAGACGTTAGAATGCTGGAAGGGGGGGGCTTTGCTGTGCACTCCAGATCAAGGCAAAAACGCTGATAAAGCGGAGATGTAGAAGTCTCCACCAGCTAGCAGGTTGCAGCTTTCTCAGCGTGTCCACATGGCGGCTGGACAAAGGCTACCTTCTCACTGTTCACTGATCTGGCTTTGCATGAGGATATTTACACTCTTATTACAGGGTGGGCTTGAGATTCTAGATCAGTCAATTGAAAAGCTTTTATGAGGAGCATGGTGCTGACCATGAGAGCCAAACAACTAACTCTGACCTGGACCTTTCATCCGGGGAGCAGACGGTCCATTCATTGGCACCGTGTTCTCAAATGCATTACAGATTATGTTCTGTGATAGGCAGAGTGTTTTTTTTGTTGAAAATCCACTACTTTCAAATGCCCCAAGCTCTTGCATTCAATCATTGTAAATAGTCTACTTAACAGCTCTGTCTCTCTGTAGGTAGTATACTTCACTGCCCTGTTCCCCTACGTGGTTCTGTTTGTTCTATTGGTTCATGGAATCACTCTACCAGGATCCTTGGATGGGATCGTCTACTATCTAAAACCAGACTGGTCCAAACTGGGAGAAGCACAGGTACGGCCTCTCTATGACTTTGTACTTATGTATGCGAGAGAAATATCTTTTACTCAAACTCAAAGGTCCATGTGTCTTAGGTGTGGATCGACGCTGGCACGCAGATTTTCTTCTCGTATGCCATCGGGCTGGGTGCCCTGACCGCGCTGGGCAGCTACAACCGCTTCCATAACAACTGTTACCGGTAGGTTTCACCAAAACACACTTTACGCAACTGCAGCTGGAATTCAGCCAAACCCCCCCGACTGCCAATATCGATCTTTGTGACCACAACTTTGAGTACTTCAACAAACAAAGAAGATGCCCTCTGAGGCCTTTTGGCACCATTGAGGACCATTCCAATAGCTCCAGAGATATATCTTCAGGGGGTTTGTTATAACACTGGGGACGGTTTAAACAAAAAACAATAACATTTGACGTGGATCTGTTTAAACAAGATGGTTTTAAACCTATAAGGCGTCCTACATTCGACAAGGTGTCCTATAAGATAACACAAGGCCAAAAGAAAGCACGGGTGGTATCCTTTAACCCTGCATGTTTTAAGGAACTCATTTATATTCACCTAGATTTCAGATTTTGTCCGTAATAGTTTTAAAAAGCGGAAATGCCACATTATTAGCTCGGCCGGGCTCTCGTAAGAGCATGAAATGCAACACAGAGTATTTGGCATATCCATTTCTGTTTGTTTGCTGGGAACTGATTGTCTGTTTAGCCCAAACTAGGAGAGATATGTAAACATTTGGTCTTGTACATGGTGCGATAGATAACAGAATTTCATACAACTCCAATTGAATTTGATAGCTATCTAATGACCCGATGCCGAGACCCTTCCAGCATTTTTGGAATTCTGGTAATTGGCGTAGTCTCAGGAAGATTCTTCTATTGACCTAAATTGGCAGCGTAAGGATACAGTAGATTTCGATTTTTGAGGCGTATCACCTCCGGCCTCTTCACCCTGCACTGTTTCCAAGTGCGTCAAGTGTAGAAAAGTGCTGCTCTCCTCACGTCAAACTTGTGTAACTTCATAACTTCAATGTAAAACATTTCACAGTTGACAAGGGGAGGAGGACCCACACACCACCTCCCTTTTAAAGTTAAGTGTTTAAAGAATTAACATTTTTTATAAGAAATTGTAATAGTCAACTGTAATTCTCATACTAAAACATTGTGATATTCTATTCTTTCACAAGGTTAAATATGAAATAAAAAAGGGTATGGTCACGTCTCAGTCATATCACATCCACATAATTTATAAATCATCAGCACTGAAAGTTCAAAACAGATTACCCAACACTTACAATAAAGCTTTTGTGCAGTACATATTGAAAGAGTACAGTTGATGTCATTGTAATATTGTTTTGGGAGATTCCTGTTTATGCCCCTCCCTGACAATACTAATAAGCACTGTCTGATCCTTATGCCTTCAGAAAGTTTTGCAGTTGTAATCTGGTATGTTGAGCCGACCTTGCTCCCATCATGTGTCGCTCTTCGGTTTCCCTCAGAGTGCCTTCCGCAGACAGAGATTCTTATTTACTGTTGACTGCGTAGAGCCGCTACCGAAGACAGCTGCTGTTGTGTATGCCCTCGCCGTATCACAAAGGGCGGTATTCTTTCCCAGTTATGCCAAGAAGACTTTTGTTTTCCACGTGGCGAAGTGTCAGGATAAACAGACCGGGGATCACTGTGGAAACGGCTTAAATCTGACGCGGCGGCAGAGGGGAGCCGGTGTTTGTTGGGATTGATCATTGACCGGAGAATTAGACAGAGGCCTGTAGCAAAACCAGAGGTCAGAGGTCTCCCCTACTCCAAAAGCTAGCCTTGCCAGTGGTTTAGTGACCGCTCATTATGCAGATGCTATCAGGTAAATTGCTACTGATCACCCCATCGACCCCAAGTCTCATCTCCTCAGTTTTTCCTGTATTTCACTCTCCAATTCCTTTTGTCTCATCTTACAGTTTCTCGTTATTTGTCATTGAAAAAGGCGATATAATTCAATTTCACCATCAAAATCAATTTACTGAATGTGAACTACATCGAAACTTGACAAAGACTACATTTGTCATTTAGCAGTTTGATTTATTTGATGCATATCATATCAATTCAACAATATCATGTGTATATATTTTTAGCACTGGTTAGATCTATGCCACCATCTATAAGCTGTGCCCAAAGAATCAATAAATGCCATTTTGTGTAATATAATGAATATTCAATGGATCTTGTATTTCTTATTAACAATGCAAAACTGGTATTTCATTTCACATAACACGGCATTGAAGGCTCTTGAAAGGTCTGCAATAGAGTTTGGTGCCGATGCATGATCTTCCCATGGTCTCGCTCTGCAGGGATGCGTTCCTTCTGGCCTTCATCAACAGCGGCACCAGCTTCTTCGCTGGCTTTGTGGTGTTTTCTGTGCTCGGCTTCATGGCTGCAGAACAAGGAGTGGAAATCAGTAAAGTAGCTGAGAGTGGTAAGACACACACACACACACACACACACACACACACACACACACACACACACACACACACACACACACACACACACACACACACACACACACACACACACACACACAACCTGGGTTTGGTGGAGTACTCAAAATCCTTGCTAAAGTGAAATCCCTGACTCTGAACAAAATAGTAAGACAGGTTGACGTAAAAATATTGTAAAGGATGAGAAGGTCAAACAGTTACTCGGCTACTAGTGAGTCAAACCTCGAGTTTTAACAGCTTAGAAATCCCTATAATTTCACCAGGTTGCACAGGCTTCTGTTTGCAGAAATGGCATTTATTTATTCACATTATCCGAGGAAAATAATTGCATTCCAGGGGCGTATCATAGGTTATGCCTATTGACGCATCCCTGTAATACAGGCTACGGTGAATATGTATAGGTTGTGTTGCCTGCATGAAAGGGCTCGAAATCTGGATGCAGCTCCACTGACAAAAGACTTCCAGCACTATGTTGCCGATCTGAATTATTGGCGGTTCAGTGTTGGAAGTGACATTTTTGCTGTACGTCATTTGTTTGTAGTAATGTTGTCCTTAAAGGGTGAAGTGTGACCCACATCTACTTAAAACAGAACATTTTTTAAATGTGAGCTGGGACAGACAAAATGTAACAAGAGTAAAACTACATTACTTTCTTTCCAAATATACTTAAGTAAGAGATAAAAAGTCTTCAAAATCAATATCTTTCAAAATCCACACAGGAAAGTGTTATTACCTTGAAATGTCACTGAAGATGTCCCCCTCCTCTGCTCTGTGTGTTCAGGTCCAGGCTTGGCCTTCATTGCTTATCCTAAGGCCGTCACGCTGATGCCTCTGGCTCCGGTGTGGGCAGCGCTCTTCTTCTGCATGCTGCTAGTGCTCGGCCTCGACAGCCAGGTACCACACCCACGTCCACTTCCACATACAGACACATAAGCACATAGAAAGTTACTTCAATTTTAAATTGAATATACATGTGTTAACTGGGAACAACCCACTTCAGCAGGAAATTATTTAAAAGTTGCATCGATTCTGATAGGACTGTTCAGACTGAGGTTGCTTGGCCACAGACTGGATACGAGTGCCCCAGATCACATTTCTAAAGATCGGGTTCTTTGTTATATTTTTCTGTTCTAAAAATAAACAGATTTGTGTCACATATGAGGAAAAAATCAGATCTGGGACACTTGTACCTGCAGTGTGTTCATACACTTCTCGGAAGTACATTTTTAAAGTGTGTGTGTGTGTGTGTGTGTGTGTGTGTGTGTGTGTGTGTGTTTGTGTGTGTGTGTGTGTGTCTGTGTGTGTGTGTGTGTGTGTGTGTGTCCATTGTTTATCAATCCTGAGATTTGTCAATGAGCCTCTGTCTGATTCCAACAGAGAGCGAGTGTCTCCTGTGCACTCCATTCATCCATTCTCTCCCAACTCTCACTTTCCGTCCCCTCCTTCAGTTCTCCACCTCTCTCTCATTTACCCCATCACTCATAACCACAGTGACTGTTCTGTCCTTTCCAAGAAATTATGTGGAAACAGTGTAAGGATTATTATTCGGTGATTCACCGTCCCTGATGTCCTTTACCCTTTTTAACTCTCGCTTGCTCGCTCTCCCTCTCTCACTCTCTCTCTCCCTCCCTCTCAGTTTGTTGGGGTGGAGGGTTTGGTAACAGGGATCATTGACATGCTGCCGCCTAAATCAGTCCTGGGCTCCCTGCGACGAGAGGTGGTGGTGGCCTTCTGCTGTGTCACCTGCTTCCTCATAGACCTGTCCATGGTTACCGAGGTAATGATCCACTCCCTTTGACTTTATCTCTCCGCAATAAACTGCCGTGTGGGTTTGCATTAAGCTTAAACAAACAAACGGTGGCAAATCTCATAAGAAAAACTCGACCATCATCAATGGAGTTGAGAAAATAGTTTTTGTAAAAAAATACAACTTAGAACATGTAAAAAGATAAACAAAAAAAAATACGGCCCTAGTTTGGCAACCCCTGCCCTAGCCGACTCACATAAGAGACAACCACACCAAATTGCAGAACTGTTAATCAATACTTGGACAGGTTTTGATTTGTTCACTGTTCATCAATAGGCTTAGGATAGAAAATATACTGTGAGTATATTGTAAATATAATGTTAACACTGTTTTGTTAACATTCTGATTGGATATATTAATATGTAATATAAAACTAGATATCCCCTGGGATTTTGGTTATAGTATTACTTTGATATAGTTTAAATGTTGTGTTTTCCTTCTCTTAAGGGCTCTATTACAATAAAGTCACTAAATTGTTCAAGTTCAAGTTCAAGAGATTATTTGTCACATACATATACATACGGTCATACATATATGCAGTGAAATGTCATGACACCTGGTCATTACGCACAATAAGCTCTATAAGCTCTAAAAATACTAAAACATACCAAAATGTGCGTAATCAACACAAGGTCTAAATGTATTTGTGGCAGTGTGGCCTACTACCTGCCACCCAAGTGGCGTGTCCAGGGCCCTCCGACACAGAGACACAGAAGACGGGGTTGTAGACACCAGTTTATCATAGAGAGTGGGCCAGTAGGAATTAGCCCAGGCGCAGATAGAGATGTCTCATGACAGGGCTCCTCTCCTGAGTGTGTGTGTTGGGATGGGGATTTTACCTGCCGCTTGTTAGACCAACAAGCAATGAACAGGTATGCAGCCACTCTGATCCCAGTCACCTAGATCCAGGTCAGGTGTGGCTGCTCAAACCACACCATCCCCACACCACATACCCCTGACACCAAACTGAGGCCAGGGAAAATACCCCCCCCCCACCAAGCAGAAGCAATAAAGAAAAAAAAAAAGCCTAAAACACAGACTCTGAATCAGCGATGCTATACCTGAAAAGGATGGTCTCTGACGCAGGGATCCTATACCTTAAAAAAATAAAACACCGGACTCTGAAACAGGGTTCCCATACCTTAAACCAACAAATGTCCAATACAAATTTACTGATCCCCCTCCACGGGCCCTAGTTCCCCAGAACAGCATGGTCCACTGGCATCCTTCCTCCAGGGCGACGACAGATTGCCCCCTCCTCCCTTCCAGAGCGTGGGGCCTCGGGCTGCTGTGCTGGCCGGTGAAGGCGTGGCCGGACTTGGCTGTTGCGGGGGCTGCTTGGAGGGGTGGTCTGGCTGCTATGCTGCTGGATGGTCCCGGCGGTGGCAGCTGGGCAGAGGAGCTAGCTGCCTGTGGTGGGTGCTGTGGCTGCTTCTCCCCCGGACACCCTGGATGCTGCTGCTGCCAGTCGGGAGCGGGTTGATGCTGGGGCCGCCCGTTGACCCGCTGATGTCTCCAGGGCGTCTTCTGACGGCCCCTCTTGTGTCCCTTCCTCGTGCTGGAGAGTCGCTGTTCCGGGATCTCCAGCACAGAAACACAGAAGACGGGGTTGTAGACACAGTTTATTGTAGAGAGAGGGCCAGTTTAAATTAGCCCAGGAGCAGATGGACACGTGTCATGACAAGGGCTCCTTTTCCTGAGTGTGTGTGGGGATGGAGTTTTACCCGCTGCTCGTTACCTACGTGCAACAGGTAAGCAGCCACTCTGATCCTGGGTCCCTAATTATATAGATCCAAGGCAGGTGTGGCTGCTCAAACCACAGCATCCCCACACTACAGTATTCAACTACTCTAGCTCAGTGAAATGATCAATGAATAGCACTGCCAGCTATAGTGATATTCAAATTTGCGAATAGTGTCAAAAGGGGGAAAAAAATCATGTCTGTACACAGACGAGACGCAGACGAAAGCATGATCAGAGGGACGGAAGTGGGTCAGACATTTATTATTAATGATGGTGATGGTGTGTTTCTTTCAGGGAGGGATGTACGTGTTCCAGCTGTTCGACTACTACTCTGCCAGTGGCATCACCCTGCTTTGGCAGGCATTCTGGGAGTGCGTGGTGGTGGCCTGGGTGTACGGTGAGGCGCGGCTGCCATTTTATCACTGTCAGGAACCATTGTGTCCAGTGCAATGCTTTAATTCCCAACACGTGTGTCCTTATGCTCTCTCCTCCAGGCGCCGATCGCTTTATGGACGACGTGGCGCGTATGATTGGCTACCGGCCCATACCCTACATGAAGTGGT
>NC_137194.1:23718054-23773054 GCF_960531495.2 Zeus faber | reverse complement strand
TGCATGAAAGCAGATTTTTCATCTGGCTATAAGAGGCATCAGGCGTGCATGACCTTAAATGTGCCATCCGTGTTAATCTTTTGTTTGCAGTTATATAACGTACACGTTGAGGTTTAGTCTTGCAGGCTTTGTTTTTGCTGCAAGTCATGGGATATATTTTATTACTGGGACCTTACGGACGACGGCGAAGGACGCCGGCGGTGGCAGCGGCCTCTTGCGTCACAGGTGAATCGACCAAGAGGGGACATGGTGGCTTCTCTCGCCGAGAGTACCAATTTGCCGTCATGATTCGGGTAAAGAGGGAGTGGAACCCAGATTCCCGCAGATCCCATATCACCATCCTGTTGACAACACCTCTCGCACTAGTCTCAGCTTTCCCTCACAGTCGACCTCTCACTCTGCTCTCCCACATGCTATAAATAAAGATTCATATTAGTCTAGTGCAACATTCTCCTACTTAGCCCCGCCCGCCCTGCCTCTCTCACGCCACACACAGAGTGAAAGAGCCGCAGTGACGTATTGCTTGCTATCTCATTAGACAATATGATAAAAGGCCGGTTGCCAGAGCAACGGTTCTGGCTGTCTCTATGGCAACCAACCAGTATGTCATCTGCTTCACTCCCCCACAATGTGGGGGAGGAGACAACGACAGCCAATGGGGAGAGAAGCATTAGCCAGCAGTTCTGAGAGGAGGAGGGCGGGGAGGATGGAGGGATGCTCTGACCCCTGTTGGTCACATCTTGGTGATGTAGGGAACGTCCTGGAAAAACAAGAGGAAATTCAGGAAACGTTTGAACGAAGAAAAAAAAAACACCATTTCTCCGGGAAGGTCGAGGGGCGGATGGACTGACCAGGATGTAGTCGTAGGTGTCTGCGTCCGGAGCTTCCTGCCTCTTGAGAATGCCGAGCACAGCGTCGTGGACGGTGGCGAACAATCTGTTCTTTGTGACGGACTCAGAGAAGAAGTCTGCCCTCTCCAACTGCTCCACCACGCAGACTAGTGTCACACACACACACACACACACACACACACAGACTTATCACTTATGAGTCACAAAATAAGGACCATGCCATGATCCATGGAGGTTTGGGTTATTTAATACAAGGTTAGGATTTGTCCCTCACTTATCAAAGCCTCTGCACCTTGACTTGGGTGTTAAGGACAAGGGTGGGGTTTTCTGTTTTGTCTGGCGAGTTCTCACCTTGGCATCTGGCTAAATAGATGGCCACATCGATTTCTCCAAAATCTCTGAATATCTGCGCAGATTCACAGGAAAAAGGTTAGAAAAAAACACATCTGTCGGCCTGATCTTGATAGAAAATAAATGGAATTTCCATAAATTCACAAGTTTTAGGTGCACATGGAAGACTGGAGCTTGAATGGATCTTTAAGAAAGTACTCGTACCCTATTTATATATAGTGTGTGTGTGTGTGTGTGTGTATGTATGTATACATATATATATAGTTCAAACTTTGCCCTCTAAAAAAATCCCCTAGGCCTATTTGACTTGAAAGGCTTTCTTTCAAGGTTTGACTACCATCAAGTTTTAGTAACATGCAATGTCAAATAGATGAAGACAGAATGAGGGCGGGCTAAAAATAATCCGTATCCTGGAAGCCGGTTTCTGAGTATGCTTTAACAGGTTTAAAAGTTCATGTTCCCCGCTCTCTCTCCAACCACCTCATCCTCGAGGCTCCTTCGGGCCTCTCAGACCAGCATTGTGCACTGAGCTGTAAACACAAAAATTGGGCACGAAGTGTGTGGAACTCTTGGATGGACCTCAGTCGGAGTTCTCTGTGCGGGTGTACCAGTCATGCGTCCACACACATGCACAAACGCAGCCGTCTCACACCTCAGTTTCTTTCAGTATTTGAGGATCCTCTGGGCCGTCGTAACATTTATTTTCATACTCACACACACACGAGCGGGAATGTACCAGTATTCGGTCACGTACATTTTTTAAGGTCTTGACAGCCACCGTGTCCACAAAGCTGGTCGCGGAGAGGTCCAAGATGATGCTGTGGTTCCCCGTCCCTCCAACGGCATCGCAGCACGCCCGGGTGGCGTTTTCATCGCCGTGGCAACTTGTTTCTGCGTCCGGCTCGTAAGCCTGGTTCACCTCTCCATTGTTGCTGCCCCGGCCGCCCGCCTCCGTCCCATCCGGCCATTGCCGGTTCTCCAGCTCTTTGAGAGAGAGGTCGGGATGGGGCGCCTCGCCGGTCAGGCCTCCCTGGCGAAGGGTCAGCGAAAATCAACATGGGAGTTACAATATCTGTGGCTTGTCAAACTGTCGTAGCTGATTTTTTATTGTCTGGGGGATCTGGGCAGGTGTTTTTTTCACGAGGTTGTACTTGTTTCTTTGCTTCCTCCTCTGCCTTCTTTTTCTCTTTCTTCTCTCGGCGTTTCTGCCTGTCGACGCCTCTCTTCTTCTCCGTCAGCAGCTTTCCAATGTCTAGCCCGCTCTTGACGGAGCCGAGGGGCGGCGGGTGAAGCGGAAAATGACAATAAAAAGTGGGTTACAGGCCGCGGTCTGGGATTTTTATCTTGTTATTCGATACGTACGTGCAGGCAGACACGCACCTTCTCCTGGAGCGCCTCCAAGTACAGCTCCGCGTTGGTGTAGCAGATCGTAGCCGACGAACAGAAGACGGTGATGCCGGGAATCTCCTTGGCCTGCGGGGGAAGCGTCGTTAAAAGCATGACAATAAAGGGGGGTGGTCGAGCTTAGGCCCCCTCTCGCTTTTCACCTCTCCTCGAAGTCGATTGCTTTGTAAACAGAGCTCCCCGCGTATTTTAGGGACTCTCTAGGGTTTCTTCGTTCCGAGTTTCATTCCTAAATCGAAAACAATATGAAAATGGATCCTCACCTCCTCGTAGGTATCTACGTCCAAGTACAACTCAGTGTTGCGTACTTGGCCCAAAATGGAGTAGCGCGGTCTGTAAGATACGGACAAATAGGTGAAATTTGGATGCGCGGACAAATTTAGATGCATTGCTCTTTGAGTGTCTGTGGCGTGCGCTCACAGCTGCGTTCTGAAGATTAGAGTGAGCAAGGAGAAGGCGACGGACATGGCCAGACCCAGGTCCAGGTTGAACAGGATGGTGGATGTGAACGTGACCAGCCACACCAGCTGAAGGGACGGTGAAATGGTTCGAAAAAGCATGGTGACGCATGATTATCAAGTAGTACGCACAATGTTTACAGCAGTATTTTAAGAGGATTAGCATAGTCCTACCAGGTCGACCTTGTTCTTTTTCCAGAGGACGCCCACGTCAAGGAACTGCTTATACATTCCTTTCAGATTCACATACACTATTGTGGACAAGACAGCCTGGGAACACACACAGACACACACACACACACACACACACACACACACACACACACATACACACACACACACAGGCCCATTAGTAATGACATTTTGTGCCAAGGGGGGTATTGTGAAGATGAGATGAAGAGTGGTTCAGGAGGAGAGAGGTACAGTACCTTGGGGAGATTCTCAAAGAGAGAGCCAATTTTCAAAACGGTGATCAGTACGATGATCGACGAAACCACTCCGGCAACCTGACCACACACGCGCACACACACACACACACACACACACACACACACACACACACACACAAAGAAACGTTCTGAACAACCAAGTCCCATCCTGATAAGGAGACGTACAAAGTTAAATTTGTATACGATTCAGTGTTTTTCTGTAATATTTTTTTACGTGTGTGTGTGTGTGTGTGTGTGCACGTGTGCGCTTGTGTGCATGGGCGTGAGCATGCTTTTTCATTTTACTTGGGTCTTGCCCCCTGTGCTCTCCTGGATGAGGCTGCGAGACAAAGAGGATGTCACACAATAGCACTGAAAGAACGCCCCAATGCTGTTACTGAGACCGAGGGCCACCAGCTCCTGCACAGACAGACAGACAGACAGACAGACAGACGCACACACACGACATAATATAATTACTGGTTATTAACAGCACTGTTCATTAACTCTACCGCGCCGACTGCTCGGCTCCTCAGCTCCGTGCAGCTTCCAGCACATTTATTTCCACTGGTTAGGACAGAGCGTGTCGGGCATGAAACATTTAACAGTTCCCGGCTCTAAGAGGCTTTGTGTTCAGCCGCTGTGTCTGCCAGGGTGCGTCTCGCGAATTAGTAATTAGTAAGCAAAAAAAACCAAAAAAACCTTTGTGCTTTCACATTAAAGGGAAACTCCAGCACGTTTTAAACTAGAGCCTTATTTTTCGATCACCGGTGTCGTCAACCGGGGAATGACACCCAAGGCTCCAAAATGAAGGCTTTCCTTTAAAGAGCGTGGAGCGGAGCAGGTAGAGAGACTCCCGGACGGAAGGAGATTCTGAGTGCGAGAAGAGACTATTAAAAGGCCGAAACCATCCCAGGTTATTTGCGTTTCCGTAACTGTTTGCAGATATTCTCGGGAGGATAAGAACATTTCCCATCGCCATGGCAGCTTGAGAAAAATGTTGTGGCACACATTAGAGAATGGAGTCTAATATTAGGCCAGGGTATGGCCTGAAGAACAGGCAAAGGAGAAGAACATTCACAGTATGGGTCTCTGGAGAGAGAGAGAGAGAGAGAGAGAGAGAGAGAGAGAGAGAGAGAGAAACCGTGCAGAACATCGAGACTGTCCGGGACCCAGGATAGACGTGTTCCCGTGAGTCTTTGCGGCCGTTTGTTGCGTGCGACTATTTCCAGGTAAACAAGAGCACATTCTTCCACCCAAGTCGCCGCATGACCACGTGCGAAGGCGCGGAGCGGCGGGCGCCGTCTAATATTAGAAGCAGATTTGTCTCAGGCCTGTTTGGTCGTGGAACATCATGAAAGAAAGGTCTTGTGCTTCCATGCTGTTGCACAAGTTTGCAAGCATACGGAGTGTGAATAAGTGTGTGTGTGTGTGTGTGTGTGTGCATTTTTGCACGTATGCGTATGCGTAAAGTACAATTTAGAAAGAAATTGTGGGCTTGGCACAAAAGGGGTGTAACTGAATTTTACAATAGAGCACAATCAACTTGTATATAGATTAGGCTTGAATTACTGTTTTATATGTTAATTGCAATTTTTGAGCACCAAGCTCATTGACACTTGGGCCTTTTTTGACATTTTGAATCGTTACTTGAAAAAATAGAAGTGTGGTGACCTTGTCGTTTTAAAACCATCTGATGGCGCTCAAATCAAGAGATTTCAAGTGATATGTAAATTCTCTTCCTCCCAAGGTGACAGGTGACCCATCCCACTAAACACAGCCATTTCTGCCCCTATCCTCACCTGATTGCTGTCCACCTTGTAGCCATGCTTCAGGGCAAAGGTCTTGCTCAGGGAAATGTTTATGGCGTAGCCCACGATGGCAATTGCAAAGGCATCGCCGACGACCTCGGAAAACAAATTCACGTCCGGGACGCGGGGAGCCTGGAGCCTGTGATATCGGCGTAAAAAGGAGAGAAGGTAGAGCAAAAGAGACAGCGGAAGGGAGAGACTAACATGAGAGTTAAACAAGGATTAATGGATATTTTAGCATTTTTAATGAGCAATTCAGAACCCCTGGGGGCCTTCCCGGGGCCCTCAAGAGTCAAACCCCTTTTGACATGACGGAAGATTAAAAGAAGGAAAAAGGTCAACCTGATTAACCTTTCCTCATCCAAGTCTTAAACTCCGTTTTGAGCCCTGGGAGGTCAAATCTTTTAGGTTTAATGGTGTTTACGGGTCAAAAAGCTGCTGCTGCTTGTGCCTGACGACCGTATAATCTACCGAAGAGGTCGACTAAAGGCCTATAGCTCAGCAACTATGTCCACAATGTCCTGTTATAGCGGAGGAGAAGCACTGGGCGAGCTGTGGCGTGAGACGTCTGCAGGAAAAACACGATAATAGGTGCTCATAGAGCCACGGGGGGATAAACATAAGCGAAAAGAGGAAAA
This sequence comes from Zeus faber, assembly GCF_960531495.2. NCBI lineage: Eukaryota > Metazoa > Chordata > Actinopteri > Zeiformes > Zeidae > Zeus > Zeus faber. The sequence goes on along the minus strand of NC_137194.1, from coordinate 23,767,113 downwards.
GTCCAAAAGCAGATCACGATGGGGATTATTGGCACAAGGAAACGGGCGGGGGAGTACAAAAAAAAAAAAAGCAGGATTCAAAAGCCTTTATTATCACAGCCCGTCATTCTGTTTGTACTCCCGTCCCGTCGCTTTCCAGAGTGCCGAGAACGCCTGATCCCCCCCCACCTGATACTCAGTCATACTTCACGTAGTATAACTTTTCATCGTTTTGGTAGTTTTAAATGAATTCCAAATGACAGATCGCTCTCTACACCACGTCACCACGTTCACACGATGAAGCACACACGGTTGACCCTGGCGCAGGTTCGGTTTTTCTTGTTTAAACTGCGCAGAACATCATGTGTGTCTTCCGCTATCAGCCCCCTGTGCGCCAGCGGGTCGTGTTAGGTCTACGGTCTACTCACCCACTGGGTATCTCTCCCACCACATCGATCCCGTATCTAGCATTGAGGCCGGCAAAATAGGAGATGACGGTCGCTGCTATTATCTGTGGGAGAAGAGAATCCTTTGTGATGCATCGCGTGACTCATTGTTTTTATGGCATCGGGAGAAGTTGGCGGCAGAGCTGCAGGGGACATTAAGCATCCTGCCCTCTGCTCCGACGTACTCCGTCCATAAACGTGTCCCCTCTGCGTACACGTTGGAGTCAGCTGGACTTCCCTACTGTGGGGATATGATGCCCCCTGTTGGGGTTATATTGTAATAGTATTGTAAAACCAATAACTTTAGACATCGACACCAAATGTAATGACTTTAGACACTGTAATAATTTTGTAATACCGCAGTAATAATTTATACTCCATCCATTGGTATCCACTCGTCCTGTACAGAATATCCCATTTATGCCAACACTAGCAACCATACTTGACACTTGACCCCAGCCATAGCCTTTTCATAATGATATCCTGTGCATGGAATAACATTTAGTTTATTCCTTATATAACATATTTGCACTTTTCTGTACTTTTCTTTTTTTTTACTGTTTTTTTAATGCAAATTGTCTGAACAGCAATGGATCAATCCATACCACGACAAATTCCCTGTATATGAAAATGTACCTGGCCGAATAAAGCGATTCTGGAAAAGAAAAAGGAAAGGATAATAGAGAATTCTAAAAAGCAATAACGTACAACCACGAGCTCTATGGGAATGGGCATCGGGAGCTTCTTGCTGTAGCAGGCGTTGAGCTCCTTGACCACGACGAGAACGCAGAGAGCCACCAGGCTGACCGCCAGCTCCGCCACGTTGGTCTTAGGAAGCCGGGAGCACAGGTCCACCATGATCTGGGTGGAGGGAGGGACGAATAAATTAAAAAAAAAACATGGAATTGAACTTACTATTATAATATACTTCCATTTCAGTCCAACAATTAGGCCATTTTTTCATTATTTCATATCATCATATTTCTCCGCCATTTGTTTTGCATCACAACGGCTCTATTCAAATACAACTGTGCAATACAGAAAATAAAAACACAGACAGTAAATGAAGGTTGAACATACATTGTCATACAAATAAAGTAAGTAAGTATAAAGTAATTAAGTATGCATCCATGTACAGTGTACTGCTTTACATTTCAAAATATTGATACAGAGATTTACTGTTGTTGTTAATTGTTTAGTTTTAGGTTCATTATTTATTTTATAATGCCAATATATTGTATATTAAAAAGATTTGTGATTGATTTTGTGACTGTAATTGTCTATTTGTTTTGATATGTGATGCTGTGATCACAGCATCTGCTTCTACAATTTCCCTTCGGGGATGAATAAAGTATCTAATCTATTACACAATCTCATCTAAAGTAAAACATCAACACCAAACATCACTACAACAAGAAGAGTGAGGTCACTGCCCCTATATCCACTGCACTGGCCTGAATATTGCACTTGGCACAGTAGAGCTACGTATAATTGCACTTGTCAGAATGATGGTGGTTACGGTACTTCTTAAACCCCTGGAGTCTGGACCGCTGGGCTGTGTGTTGGAAGGCACAACTAGGTATTTGCTGTTTAAAATAGATGCACGATGGGAGGTGATGCTGTGTGCAAGACTTTTGAGATCAAGGTGGAGAATAATCCAAATCAGATGCTGAATATTCTGATTCTTAGTGGTAGTTATTCACATACTTCTTGGACAGTATCAACGAAGCTGTAGGTATAATCCTTGCACATAAAATACTAGATGTGTTGATATACGTGTACTATTATGAGTGTAAAATGCACTCACGTAAACTTGGGACAGGGGCCCAGAGAAGCGTCTGGACTTCACTCCAAAAATGTACTTGAGCTGGGAGATGGTGACGTGGCAAGCTGCCGCTGTGGTGTAGCCACGCACCAGAGGCTCCGACAGGTAGGTGACCACAAAGCCAAATCTCACCAAACCCAGCAGGATCTGGAGACGGGAAGACGAGACGAGACAAGAGACGTCAGACACCGTCTCCACCTGAGGAAAGGGAGGAACACACCCACACACACACACACACACACACACACACACACACACACACACACACACACACACACACACACACACACACACACACACACACACCTGAAATATTCCTGTCAGAATGGTGATGGCACAGGCTATCTGCACCCTGGAGGCGTCCTGCGCCTCAATGTCCACGTCGCCTGTTCCGTTGGTTCCATTTAGGAACTCAAAGTCGCCGTCGGGCGCCAGTTTCTCTGTCACACCGCCGATCATGATGCTGATCACGGCAAATGTACCTGGATGCGCACAGAAGAAAGTTTGAAAAAATGTTGACGCTGAATTGCCTACACACACACACACACACATCTACCTCAGGTGGGATCCAACCCGAATCCACCTCTCTCTTTTGGTTTAACGCCCATCATCACCTCACCTATGGAGACGTGCCTGGAGGTGCCGAAGATGAAATAGACCAGCACAGGGAAGAGGGACGTGTAGAGGCCAAACACTGGGGGCAGAGACGCCAGGAGGGCGTATGCCATTCCTTTAAGGGGCAGCACAAGGTTAGCGAAGGAAGTGCATGTAAAACATACAGAGAGGACACAAGGGCTGTCCTGGATAAGGTTAGGAATTGAGAAGGTTTTATTAAATGTTAATTCCTTCATATTCCCCTCTTATCTATTTGATATCCTTCTTAATCTACATGACCTTAATATCACCTCAAAAGATTTTCAGCAAAAGTCTTCATATGAACTGAATTCAGTGAAATGATGCTGTAATTGCCATAACAGAATATCAAAAATATGAACGGCTCACTGTTTGAAACGATGTGTTTCACATTGTTCTATCATACTGGATGTTTTCCATAATTACATTCATCCACATGGATTGCTGATGCAGCAACATTGCGTGTCAGGACCTTCTCAAAATGGATTATGAATGATACAATAAACACGTCACACATGTGGGAGTTTGCATTTTAGTTTTTCATTCACATTCACGTTTTGTGTTTTCTGGACCGGATGGACCCCCTCCGCCCACGTGCATGTTGGTAAAACAAGTTAACTAGGTGTTTGCTTTATACTGTGTTGGTCCTTTGAAGCAAATATTTGCGCAGACCTTGCGGCAGATGCATGATGCCCACGCTGATGCCCGAGATGAAATCCCCAACTGCATTCTCTCTGATAGAGTAGCGAGGCAGCCAGGAGAGAACAGGAATCCATTTTAGCAGCGTCTGCTTCACCCTGGGTACCGTACACCTGCCAGCAGGAAGGAGGAATGAACAGTAGATAGTGGACAAAAAAGTACATGATATTAGCTGTGCTTTATTAATATCATGGCGCAAAGTGCTCATCAATGACTCATTAGGTCCATATCCTTGTACAATATTATGAAACCACGTATACTATTTATTTTAAAATCTGCATGAGCACACATCTGGAAAAATAGTATTGTATTTTGTGCTCTGTTCTATAAGGGCAGTGAATATAATACTTGTTATAGTTTGCGTGCATTTAACAGCAAGTACTCATGTACTTTTACAGAACAGGAAATGTCTATGTGGTCCTTTAACTTCTACTACAGTCATTTTGTGTGACGGTATTTGTGTTTTTCTTTTAGTATTTTACTTTTAAGTAGAGGATCCGAGTACTTCTTCCACCGTTTTTCTGTCACAGAAAGACTGATATTTTCATTCGAATATATTCCATGGTTTACTTTCTCGATAAAAATACTTCAAACCCCAGAAATTTATGGACTTCCGATCCGTCTTCCGATAGACTTGGCCTTTGGTTCATGTGGTCGTGCGATCCGTCGGACCTGCAAGAATTACACTTGCACCTTTGCACGCCCCAGCCAGAGAATGGCGGGAGTGAGAGAGTGCCGAGCTGTGTTTTGAAAGTTGGAAACCGTGACAACGTATTTATCAGCTGGCCTTGTGAAGGAGTCACATGTGCGGCGCCAAGAGAAGCGGAGGCTTCACAATACGCTGCCGCTTCTTTGGTGGAAAAACACATGAAACACGGCGGTAAAAACAAAGGCGAGAGATGTGTATGAAACTATTTCAACATTTGGAACACCGCGTAACAAGAAAAAATGCACAAAATGAAATACTCACAATAGCCGAACCCTCTGAAAAAAATGGTTTCGCAATAATGTAAAGGTTGTAATGTCATGATATGATCTTCTATCATACGTTCTTTTTAATTCTATTTTTAATTTACCCCTGACAATACCACTTTTCTTCTCTGTTAGTCAATATCTGTTTTTCAATTTTGATTTTGTCTTCGCGGCTCTCAAATACAGTACGTTGAACTTTGATCGTCCGCAACTCACTTACTCACTAACTAAATCATTAAGATTAAACTTACCGTCAGCATTTTTAATATTTGGGCATTGAGCTATTTTGTATTATGCACTGGTATTATGTAACGATTCACTCATTTTTGAGCCAAATGAAAATGCACCTGTGCACCCTCTCGCACACTCACACGCACTGCACATTGCACACACACGCTACACAAAATCCAAACTTCACCATAGGTTTCATAGGTCAACAACAAACTGAGACAGCAACACAGAGACAAAGTGAAAGCATGTATTGTCTTATAACCAGCATAACCAGTGACATAGAAGAATTATATTTATATATTCTTGTGCCCTCACCACACGTGGGTGTACGTAGAGCTAAACACTCTCCCAAAAAGTACCCAAGACAGGAGCTGACCTTAGGTGTTTTTGAGGGTAGCGGTGTGAAACACAATCTCCATGCAAATGCACCTTACTTTTTAATAAGTTGTCATAACTCTTACACTGTGTGCATACACAAATAAACGTACCGATTCTCCTTCCTCAAGGGCATATAACGAGGCGCATGGAAGGAAATGCCTTTCCCCAACGTGGTGTTAGTCCGATGCTCTGATTTGCCACAAAGCCGATTGGGTCGTCAGAGTTTTTGTGATGTAGACTTTGAACACTGAGAACGATGGTCTTGATCTGTCTGGTCAAACTTCTTTTTGGAAAGAAGCTTGCTGCAGGCGCGCCGGCCGTGGCAAGGGCTGTTTTTAGATGCCTGGGTGAGGGAGTGAGCGATGTGTGAGAGCCGGGTCACGGCTCTTGAGAGAGGTCTCCAACCAGAGACGCGCTCAAAACGCACGCTGCCAAGCCTGACTGGAAGACGCCCGACACAGACAGTAACCTCAGGACGCAACTCCACCTCGGCTCCAGGATTAATTAGGTCGTAGCCTTCGTTGGGTGGTTGACTCTCTTGTGTCTCGGTGAGGAAGAAAGTTTAGCCGAGAGGAGAGAGCTAACTGACAGCTCTTGTAGCAGATCCGTGTGACTATTGGCTTGCTTATGTGGACCGTCATATGCGCTGGACTCAGTTGTGGACGTGAGGTGTCTGGAAGGTTTGAGGCGAATAGGTCACTGAGCTCCCAAAGCTGAGATATAGTGCGGGAATAATAGTAACGTATGTTACTGTAGATTTATTGCCTCTATTTCATACGGAGAACGAAAACAACAAGGGTCTATTCAGAGGCCCTCTGGGAAAGGGAATTGTGTTGATTCTTCCAGCTTGACCAGAGGAGGAAGTGTTTAGATTTATGACAAGACAGAGGCTGAGCGGGCACCTATGGGTTGGAACCAGATGTGGTATGTTAGCTCTGTACAGCTCTAAAAGCGAGTGCAGAGCGTCACTTGGCAGAGAATATATCCGGCTCCTGTTCTCTCCCAGGCCGTCCTAGGCAAGTCTGGTATGATGCTGATTTGTGTAATAAAACTATTATTTTAATCAAGTCAGCGTCAGCGGTCACTCCTTCATTCTTCAAAACATCACACCCATCAAGAAACTACAGACGTAAACATAGAATCGTCTTGACTTATTCAACATGAAGCCTAACACCACTTTGCTATCGGAGAAATACACGCTCTGTCCTTCTGCATTTGTCACCTTGAGGTGTGCAACCGCACCAATTGCCTTAGTGGACACGCTGCAGAGGATACACATTTATTTTTCTCTGAGCTCCAGAGGTTGGCGGTGATGTGTATAGCCTGGGAATCTCCAAACCCCGAAGATCTTGCAGTGAGTTCCTCCACCTTAGCCACTCAGTGTCCAATTCATCACCAGCCGTGGAAGTTCTCTCAGAATAGTGCTGCCGTGAATGGTCGGATAAACTGTTGATGGTTGACAGCACACCATGTCGTGTGAAGGGCCTTTCATTGACTGCTACATGAAAGGTGAAGGCGTCTGTGGACGGGTCCTATCCAAGCCCCAGACTGTGTTTCATTGTGGGGGGATCTTGACTGAAGTCGAGGACTTGAAGGCCTTTAGCGAGGACTTCTCCTGGGAAAGCTCTCATGACATCGTGGTTGTTGGATGCTATTTTGTGAGGTCTGAGGTTGGACTGGGCCAACATGTCTTGAGTTATTTTTAGCACGGCGACGGCCTCTGTTGCATTGGCGAATGATTCCAACCTGTCATCCATGTAGAAGTGCCGTACCAAAAAGGATCTTCTCATGAAGTCCATTAAGTGGTCCTTCATTTCTGGCTTCTCTATCAGAGTTTTATGGAGCGACATAAGACGGTTGAGGGCTTGGTACTGATTGTTGGGTAGACGCTGTCTAGGCCAATGGGAGGAGGGGCAACCCAACTGTTAGGGTCGTCCTTGAAGAACTCTTCGTTCATGTTGTTGAGGAAGGTTTTCAAAGGTTGAAGATGAGTTTCCCTGCATTCCCAAACGGTGTTGTTACTTCTCTTTCACATAGATGCTACTTCCATACGGTCGGAGGAACCTGGGCCGCCCTTTCTAGGATGGTGGTCTTGCATGTGTACACAGTAGGTTTGTGAGCTCCCCTGAGACAGACTCTCCCACAATAACCCATCCCAAGTCGAGCTGTTGGGCATAGGGTGCATCATTGATGGCCTCATTGGACCTGATGGACCTGTTGGACGACTTGATGGACTCGCTGGCCACTCGCCATGATGCAGATACTGCGTTCTAGTGCTTCCTCCAGGTCGCACCGCTCACTGGGGCCTGGGTGAACCCGTCCTGCTCCCAAGTCGAGTTACTCGCTGGGGCTTGGGCTGCCAAACACCCTTGCTCTCAGCAGTGATTCAGGATTTCCAGGCCACATGATGGTCTTGCAGTGAAGTTAACTTTTTCACTCTTCTACTCTCACCACACATAGGCGTACATAGCGATAAAGTGAGCTAAACACTCTCCCAAAAAGTATGACAAATGACTTTAGGTGATTTTAATGGTAGTGGTGTGAAACTGTGGAACAGCACAAAAGCATGAAGATTAACGATCAATATCTATGCAAATGAAAATAACTTGTTAATAAGTTGACATAACTCTTACACTGTGTGCATACAGAAATAAACTTTCAGATTCTGCTTCCTCGAGGGCAATAACGAGGCGGATGGAAGGAGATGCCATAATGCTGCTTTCCCCAAAATAGTGTTAGCCCAACACTCTGATTTGGGATGTCACAGCGCTACAACACCACAAAGACAATTGGATTGTCACAGTTCTGTGATGTGAAAATGCAGATTGGGAGGGACAGAACTTAAGTACAGTCAATGCATATAAACGGCCGGTGGGCCGCACCAAACTCTATTCTTTGTAAGGCCCGAAATCTGGAGTGCAGCAGCTCATTTGCATTTAAAGTGTCACCAGACACACTGAAACAGAGCAGCAGAACATGAAGCGGCATGGCGGCATGTTATACTCTTTTTATACCAAAATTAGCGTAGACGATTGAACTCCTTTCCCATTGCCAGTGAACAAGCAGGCCTTTCTTTTTTCTTCTGGTATGTCACGTTCAACATCACAAACACGCCGGAAAAGGGCTGTGTCACGTTTCCAGTGTGATAGGGGGGAAATAAAACAGTAGAAAACAGCAAGGAGTATCCATGCCCGCACCGGCAGCACCAGGTTCGCGGTGGTGAGACCCTCCTCCGGTTCTGAGGCTGGCTTGGGCAGTGCTGGAGTGGCTCAGAGCCTGATGGGGAGCGTGGGAGTTCTCAGGTTCCCAACGGAGCGATCCTCACACTCATTTCATAGTCCGGCATGCGGGGAAAAACACTCAATAACTTCTCATTTTTATTTTGGATATGAATTGATCTAATGATACACGGATATTCCTGTCTATTGAGGAAAAAAGAAATAGAGCCAAAAATTTCTATGTGGGTGTCATGTTTCTATTAGTGCCAATCGGAGCGGGAGCTGATAAAAACCTCTGACTACAGTTATTTGTCATTTGTACCGGGAATGAATGCCAAGTGTAACCTTTCCCGCTCATGGCAAAAGCCAGATATAAGCAGTTTTTTTGTGCCGTGGAAAAGAGGTATTTGAATGGCAAGAATGCCTAATTGTTTAGTTTTAGGTTAATTATTTATTTTATAATGCCAATATATTGTATATTAAAAAGATTTGTGATTGATTTTGTGACTGTAATTGTCTATTTGTTTTGATACGTGATGCTGTGACGCCGCAATTTCCCTTCGGTGATGAATAAAGTATCTAATCTATTACACAATCTCATCTAAAGTAAAACATCAACACCAAACATCACTACAACAAGAAGAGTGAGGTCACTGCCCCTATATCCACTGCACTGGCCTGAATATTGCACTTGGCACAGTAGAGCTACGTATAATTGCACTTGTCAGAATGATGGTGGTTACGGTACTTCTTAAAGAGGTATTTGAATGGCAAGAATGCATAATCTGAGTGGTATTTCCAGCAGAAAACTTCAAAATCATGTTTTGGGGACCTCAGAGACCTATAAATTGTTGAAAAGGAGTATAATATGGGGCCTTTAATTTAGGAGAGACAGAACATACTGTATATGATTATAACATACACTCACCGTCCACTTTATTGGGTACACCTTGCTAGTACTGGGTTAGACCCCCTTTTGCCTTCAGAACTGCCTTAATTTTTCGTGACATTGATTCAACAAGGTGTTGGAAACATTTCTCAAAGATTTTGGTCCATATTGACATGATAGCATCACGCAGTTGCTGCAGATCTCAATCCAAAGGTGCTCTATTGGATTGAGATCTGGTGACTGTGGAGGCCATTGGAGTACAGTGACCCCATTGTCATGTTCAAGAAACCAGTTTGAGATAATTTGAGCTTTGTGACATGGTGCATTATCCTGCTGGAAGTAGCCATCAGAAGATGGGTACACTGTGCTCATAAGGGGATGGACATGGTCAGCAACAATACTCAGGTATGCTGTGGCGTTTAAACGATGCTCAATTGGTACTAAGGGGCACAATGTGTGCCAAGAAAATATCCCCCGCACCATTACACCATCACCACCAGCCTGAACCCTCGATACAAGGCAGGATGGATCTATGCTTTTAATGCTGTTCACGCCAAATTCTGACCCTACCATCTTGATGTCGCAGCTAAAATCAAGACTCGTCAGTCCAGGCAACATTTTTCCAATCTTCTATTGTCCATTTTTGTTGAGCCTGTGTGAATTGTAGCCTCAGTTTCCTGTTCTTAGCTGACAGGAGTGGCACCCGCTGTGGTCTTCTGCTGCTGTAGCCCATCTGCTTCAAGGTTCAACATGTTGTGCATTCAGAGATGGTATTCTGCATACCTTGGTTGTAACGAGTGGTTATTTGAGTTACTGTTGCCTTTCTATCGTCTCGAACCAGTCTGCCCATTCTCCTCTGACCTCTGACATCAAAAGGCATTTTCGTCCACACAACTGCCGCTCACTGGATATTTCTCTTTTTCCGACCACTCTCTGTAAAGCCTAGAGATGGTTGTGTGTGAAAATCCCAGTAGGTCAGCAGTTTCTGAAATACTCAGACCAGCCCGTCTGGCACCAACAACCATGCCACATTCAAAGTCACTTAAATCCCCTTTCATCCCCATTCTGATGCTCGGTTTGAACTTCAGCAAGTCCTCCTCACCATGTCTACATGCCTAAATTCAATGAGTTGCTGCCATGTGCTGATTAGCTATTTGTGTTAACAAGCAATTGAACAGGTGTACCAAATAAAGTGGCCGGTGAGTGTATATTATAATGTAATATATGTATATGATATACAAATAAAATATAATATATAATACATTTTCATTTATGTATATAAAAAAGTATGTATAAAAATAATATTTCTAACAAATGTAATATATAACATAATTAAAATATATGCATACATATTTAAATATATATTTAAAATTATACATATATATGTTCAAGTTCAAGTTCAAGAGATTATTTGTCACATACATATACATACGGTCATACATATATGCAGTGAAATGTCATGACACCTGGTGATTACGCACAATAAGCTCTATAAGCTCTAAAAATACTAAAACATACCAAAATGTGTGTAATCGACACAAGGTGCTAAAGAGAGAGAAGAGTTATCTTGTGTCCTTGACCTTTTGAATCCTGATCCCTTCCTTTCGTACCTGAGAGAATCCTTCACTCGCTTGCCCAGTGGTGTCTTAGTGGAGTGTGTCCTCCTCCGTCCCAGCTCATCCAGGCAAACCTCATCCAGAACTTTTCGCCGAATTAAAAATTCCCCCAGCGACTGGTCCCGCACGTCCATAGTGACTGATTTACTCCCCAACAAAGGTGGTCACTATTTTTTTTCTTTTCAGTGTATTTTGTGCTTGTCTCATAATCTGTAAAAACTTCACACCTTCCCTATGTTCCCATTCTCATTCAAGCCTTTCTGAACTGTGGGAGTGACAATCCCACTCCTGTCCTTATAAGCAAAACACACCCACCAGCACCACCCTACCTTATCACTGCTTCATTTACACCTTGCACAGGTTTTTGTTTTCTTTTGTCCCCTCAGGACGTAACCAGTCTAACGATGATTAACTTTAGGAAAAACTACAGATGCGTGCAGCCACGTCCGGAGCCATCCTTGCCGGGGAACGCACACACTCTGTTAAACATGTGGCAAAAATCCCTCCAGAAAGGCCTGGGATGCAGAATCGCGGCCGTGTTTCAGTCCACCTTTACAGTGTTGGAAGTCGGAGGCTGGGTCCGTGAGGTCTAATCTCTCCAGCTTTCCTGCTTTCGACGTCATGGGCAAAAATCGGCAGCACTTCTTATTATACTGATATCTTGGCCACTGACATTATGGAACGTCGTTCAAATTGAGAGTGATACAGCTCGTCTACTACGTCACCTGGAGTAACTTCTAATGTTCATTGATGTTCAGATTTGTACCTTAAGGAGTGATTTGCACGTTGTCATCGTCTGTGACATTTTTATTCGTGTGAGTCGTACATCTCTCTCTCTCACTTACTACGTTAAATATGTTACTTCATCTGCATTGCTTTTACGGTCTCAGCTCTTAAAAGTTTACCATGTGTTGTATTTTTGAGTGCCACTGTTACCTCTTTATAAGTATTTTTCTGCATTTAGGCAACACTTCAATTTCAGCTTCATTGTTGTAATGGTAAAATGATGTCTAAAATGCATTTGATTTGAAGGACCTTTTATATATGCAGAAATGGAAAGTGATAAAAAATGGAAATTTTAAAGTTGCCTCTTATATACATATGTGTTGTATAGCCTAAACCTAACCCCATCGATAACTTGCCGGGCACCATTCTATTTCCAGGGTTTCAAAGCCTTTGCATAGTTTACTCTCCGACACTTATCTTTAAACCAAATGACCCGTTGGGCTGTGTTATCAAACACACACATATATAACATTCCTCACAAGTACTACTCAAATAGGCTATTTGCACTTTGCATTGGGGTTGGTTACTCTTCAGTGGGTTCTTTGTCATAATTATGTTGATTAATGGTTGAAGTGATTCCTTGAGTTATTTGGCTCATGCCACACAGCGCTGAAAAGACTACAATAAAATAAATGATTTTGCCCTGCATCACATTCACTTTCTTTGTGGAATTTCAAGTAGATTAATAGCAGAATACTCTTTGGAAATTGACAAGGAAAGGGAAGGAGATAAGATAAGAATTGATTTATCCCTGGGGGGAAATTCAGGAGTGGCTATGACTGAAATAAAACCTTCAATATTAATAACTTTCATTAAGCTAGGATAAAAAAATTAAAAAAAAAGAACTGCAGGACCAGGTGCTATTGTTTTTCTGCCTGAGGATGAACAAATAGCCTATAGTGTGCCTATATCAAAAATAATTATACCTAAAATTAAGATGTTTGGCATAACTCGTGCATTTATCTTTTTTGAATAATGAAATATTAATGGCCATTTTTATTTTACATTATACAAACACTCATATTGCCTATGAGCTGGACATTGGCTAACAATGTGCTGGGGCATTGAAAAGGAACAGCTGCCATGCCCCCGAAACAGGTTGTTTCTTTGGCTAAAATGAATAACTGTAATGGCTCACCATTGGACATAACAGGAAATGCCATGTGTCTTTCTAGTGTCACATATTAACCTGCCTCTGACACACTTGTAAAGGTGAAGTAAAAAAAAATTTAATCATTCAGAGGTTTAAAAAAATTCAGAATTTCTTCAGACCATGTTTGATTAAATATATCTTGGATTTCAAAGTTTACAAGAAGTCACACAACTAAAATAACCAATTGAATCAAATACAAATCTTAAAATATTTCTCAACACTAAAATAAATTCCATTAACTATTTTATTATTGATTTGAGTAGCATTTGACACTGTAGCGAAGCATTTTTTTTATTATTGTTCATTTTTCGGGCTAAAAGTGTCTGGAAAACGACAACCGCTGGGGCTACAGACATAACTGAGATCTCGTGGTTAAAATGTCATCCATACCGATCCACATTATTTGAAGACCGATTAAATTTGTCCGTAAATCTGTGAGGGATGATAGTCAAGATGAACGAGGCAACAGAAGGGGGATCAGAACGGGCAGGGACTCTGATGGGGAAGGCAGGGAATCAGGAACCAGGAACAGAGGAGCCGGTGGAGAATCAGGAATCGGGAGTTCGGGGCACACAGCTGGGGAAACAGGCAGGACCATTGACGTCAAACACATGCGAGAAGACATGCAACAATCCGACCCCCGACAGAGTGAATGGAAGGTCGAGACAGGTGGTGGGATTACCAGCTGGGGACAGGTGTGCATTGGCAGGGATGTGACGTGACACCAGACACAGACAGAGGGCGCTAGAGGGAGACAGATAAACCCAGAGCAAACAGAGGGAGCCAGAGATGGACACAGGAAATCAAGGCAGGGGAGGATCATGACAGTACAGGGGGAGTGGCCTGGGCAAGGTGGGTGGAGGCCCCCCCACCCCCCAGAGGTGGGTAAAAAGGAGTAAGCGCCCCTCAGGCGGACGGCCGGGGAGCTGGAACCCTGCTCAGGCCAACAGGGCAGGTAGGAGGCGGCCGGCGACTGGAACCAGCTGGACCTCGGGAGAGGCAGCCGGCGACTCAGGGACTAGAACGGTAGACTCCGGAGTCAGGGGAGGCAGAGACGGGGGTGGGGGGGGGATTAATTTCCATCGGTTGAAGGCTAGCATCTGGCAGAAGTCAGGATCCTCTTCCCAGGAGACCGTGAGTATCCGGAGGAAAGCAGGCTCCTCCCCTCCCAACACCTCCTTCGACACTCCAAAGTCCTGGCAGGTGAAAGGCAAGGGGGGCCGTGGAGACAGGGGAGCACCGGGCGGTGGAGAACGTGGGCGGCCTTGGGCACCCTTTTGACCGTACCCTTTCTTGGGGGATTTCTGGGGGGTCCCGAGAAAAAACGCAAGGAGTGGCCCCAGAAGGGGGACTGCTCGGATCCTCAGGGGCAGGAACGGGGCAGGCGAGTACCGGCCTCGCCAGCTCGGCCCTTGGGGCTAGGTGCCTGGAGGGGACGTGCAGGCCAGAATGCATGCTGGCAACCAGCAGGCCTACAGCTAGCTGGCCCCAGATGAGAAACGACATGAACGACTTAAAAACCGGGTCCGCTGTGTTCATGTTTGGTAGGATCTTACTGTTAGGGAGGATGTCAAGATGAAACCAAACGCAGGACACACGGTTTTAGGAGTTATTACAGGGGTTTAATGGGTAGACAGGCAGGGAATCAGGAACAGGCAACAGAAGAGGGACAGGACAGGCAAGGACTCGTGATGGGGAAGGCAGGGACTCACAACCAGGCAGAGAATCAGGAACCAGGATCCAGGAGCAGGTGGAGCATCAGGAATCGGGAGTTCGGGGCACATACCCAGGGAAACAGGCAGGAACATTGACGTCGAAGACATGCTAGGACACATGTAACAATCCGACCCCGACAGAGTGAATGGGACCCGGTTCAATACCGAAGGAGTGACGAGGAAGGTGGAGACAGTTGGTGGGATTAGTGACTGGGGACAGGTGTGCAGTAGCAGGGATGTGACGTGACACCAGACACAGACAGGTGGAGCCAGAGAGGAACAGAGGGACCGGGAGGCAGACAGAGGGAGCTAAAGAGGGCTAGAGGGAGACAGAGACAGATAGACCCAGAGCATTCAGAGGGAGCCAGAGAGGGACAGAGGGAGCCAGAGACAGGGGAGGATCATGACAGCATCGTGGTGGAGCGAGGTGAGTTTGTGGAGTAAGACACTTTGTGACATCATCATCCAATTTGCTATATATGTGCAAGTTGTGGCTATGAACGCACATTACTGCGAGCTACATAGTGTAGACTCCATCGCTCTGTAGAGATTGCAGACTGCGCTTGTGTGTGTGTGTGAGCGTGTGTGTCTATCACCTTACCTGCTTGATGTCGACGTTTCATTCGATATTTTATCTATTTTGCCCTTTTTGTAAATATAAACTCATTCTGTTTGCATATAACCCGCTGCCGTGTCCCTCCTTCTTTTATAACTTCCGAGCCAGTAGTAACACACAAACTGTAGGAGTCCAAAACATATTCCGTGTTTGTGTCGGGTCCGAATCATGTTTCTCTTATTTTAGTCCCAAAAGTTTCAAAAGTTGATGAAATGTCTCTGAGGGACGTGCAGTGTTTAATCTGTTGGAACGCTTCGGAAAAATAGCTCCCGTGAAATTGTAATTAGTCACAGAAATACGCCAACGTTTTTCGTATCTCATGGAAAGGTAACACATCGGAAATGTAATAAAGGAAAGCCACTAAAATTACGTGAGTTCAATTAGTTTTGTAAACCTCCGTAAATACGTCACTTCAAACACGTGACAAGAACAGCCATTCGTACAGATCAGAGAAACAACCATGTGACACAAACAGCCAATCGAGCAGCAGGAGCGCGGGTGCATCCTCCGCTCTCTCACCGGCCGCTGCGCTCTCTGGCCGGGCAGCACGCAGCAGGGATGAGGCCCCCCGGAGCTGACATGGCGGGTCTTCCTCAAACGCCAATTTGAACTCAAACTCAAACTCCTCCCAACCCGAGCCGGGGGCGGCCCCCCGCAAGAGGAGAGCTATTATAGAAAGAATCTGCGGAAGGAGAGGGTCCTTTGGTCCAATCCAACCGTCCCCTCATATAATCACAGAGCACAGATTCTAGAACCTCGGAACCCAGGAACCTCTAATACGTACCTAATGTGACGAAACTGGACCAGAACTGGAAGTTACATAAATGGTGCCTGCATTACAATATTGGCAAGAAGTCTATTTACTTCAAAAGTATCAATGAATGTAAATATGAAGTCATTACATGTGTTAAATTTCCTGTTACAGAAGATTGTGGCATATGTGGAGAAAATTTAAACAATTTTAAAACGTCACACATCAAAACGTACAAAAAAGGAAAAATACTGAGAAAATTATATAATTTACCAAAATGCCAAATACAATTCAAATCAAATGAATTAAAAAAAAACACACACAAAAAATAAAAAGTAAATACTAATAAATACTATAAATACTACAATAAATAAAAAGGTTAAATCTCATAAAAGATGTATAGCTGTTGTGAACTGTAATGATGAACAAAAGTACAAAAAAAAGGACAAAAATGTATATCATGAACCATACTGTACATGTATGAAAAAAAGAGGAAAAATATTTATACTATTAATTAACAAAAGACTCCAGGACTCCAGAGTCCAGAATATGTATGTGCAGTCTGCCACTGACTACATTTAGAACATCAAGTCATATAATGTACAGAAGAAGAATATCTTAAAAAAGGAAAGAAAATTGTTTCAATCGCAATTAATTGTTTAAGAGAAACATATTTACACAAATGCACAAAAATTTGCATTGACAAGTGTATTTTCAAAACTGGACCACAAACAACAACAATGAATCAATGTGCATTGGTAATATTGAAAATGCAGATTAAAGTTCAGAAGATGAAAATATTAATGAAACATTAACTGAAACAACAACATGGAATGTTTATGGACAGGTTTAGAACCAGTTGTTAATGAATAGGAAGTATTACATCAGCACTTTGATAACATTTTGCTGGACAAGTTGGATTCAAGAAATTACATGGATGTAACTACGTTATGTTTATATGTCCAGGTCAGTCTGAAGGTCAGCCACAATATTAAAAAAAAAGTTTCAATGGACGTAACTCTAGGATGTTTGATGTTTGTACGTTTAGTAAATTGTGATGCATTTCACATAAAACAAAAATCTGTGATACGTACCTAAAATGAATAAGCTAGACCCCGTGTATTGCTGCCTGCAGCTATATTTTTTATTATTATTATTATTATTATTATTATTATTATTATTATTATTACTATTATTATTTTTTTTATTCTCCTTGGCATTTTTAGGCTAAAAGTGTCTGTAACACAACAACCGCTGGACCCACAGACACGGTTGAGGTCTTGTTACAACCGGGACATCACACACATCTCCTGGTTCAAGTTTGATCCATATTGATCTACATTCGGAGCAAGAATTAGTTGAAAGCCAATTAAATTTTACCGGAAGTTGCATAAAGTTTGCGCATCACCGATACGCCAACGTTCCACAACTTCCGGCGGGGTGGTGGACCGGGATGAGTTTGTGGAGCAGGGCGCTTTTGGTCATCATCACCCCATTCCCCATACTGTGTATGTGCAGATTGTGGCTCTGTGGGGGCTCTCACATCGGGCGAGGTGCGAGGGTGGACTCCTTCAGTCTTGAGTGGTTGCTTCGGGCAGTATCTGCGCTGGGTCGAAACAACCTGACACAAGCTTTTCGTTTGATATTTGATCCCTTTTGCATTTTTTTGTAAATAAACACATTCTGTTCTTATCTAACCCGGTGCCGTGTCCCTCCTTATTTTGCAGCATTCGAGCCAGTGGTAAAATACAGACTGTAGGAGCTGATGATTCAAAGAGATTCAAAATATGTATTTGTCACATACATATTGCACTGTACATCCAACATGTGATGAACTGCTTTTTTGGCAAACTGCAGAGACTGTGCTGGGCATAGTACAAATAGGAGGCTGTGGGAGTTCCTGCCTACAGGTAAGGGTTTCGGGAGGGAGACAGAGTCTTTCTGGCCGTGGTGGGCCAACATGGCAAGAGTTCTTATTGTCCTTTTAAACAATACGGTACGCTGGCCACAAGTGTATATGACAAAGCAATGATTATTATAATATTGAGGTGGAAAATAATCATCTCGGGCACAGGAGGAATGAAACAGAAAACAGAAACAGAAACTTTCTTTATTTTTCACACAACACACCACACTACAACACATGCTTGCACACACACACACACACATGCACATGCTTTAATGGTGGCCGGTGAAATGGTTCCTCTGCCTTTAACCCATCCTGGCTTGTCCTTCCTCTAGGGGCACAGCCAGGAGCAGTGGGCAGCATACGTGGACGCACATGGGGACCTGGTGATAAGTGTCCATCGCTGGTCAGACGATGATGTGGCGTTCCGCTGCTGGGCTGCTCACGAGCCTGTGCGCCGATCCCCTCTGTAAGACAGACAAACATTAAGAAAACCCCCTGCCTCGATCCGAGGCAGCTTGGTGGCCGCGGGAAAGGGAACCGTTTTGTTGTCCGCAGCTGGTGCTTGACCACGCCCCTTTGTCCGCCACAGAGGTGTTCAATAGGACTCAGCTCGGCTTGTTATTTGACTCAATAGGAAGTTTCTCAGGACCTCAGAAATGTTTTTGTGACTAACACGACTAACACTGGACCCTGTGCATTGCTGCCTGAAACTGTATTTGGGGGTCCAGTCCACAGGGCTATTATTATTATTGTTTTTGTAGTTGTTGTTGTTGTTATGATTATTATATATATATATATATATACAGTATATATATATATATTTATATGTATTATTATTATTATTATTATTATTTCATTTGTTATATTGACCATAGTGGTAATATTATTACAATTTCTATCATTATCGTCTGGTTATTTTATATGTTAACATATAGAGAAAACACCAAAATGACAAAGATAATTCAAGTGGAGGAAATGGAAAGTTTTCATCCATGGTGGATGAAGTGCTATATGGGCTTTGTTAACAATAAATCAACTTCAAGAGGGGAGTGTTTGATTACCAGCTAAGGGCTATATTTTACTATGTGGTTAATACGGAAAAGTAACATTATATTCTTAAAGTTCCCCGGGCGCGCCCACTGCTCCTGGCTGTGCCCCCGGAGGAAGGACAAGCCAGGATGGGTCAAAAGCAGAGGAGCCATTTCACCGGCCACCATCAAGCATGTGCATGTGTGTGTGTGTGCAAGCATGTGTTGTGGAGTGTCGTGTGACAATTAAAGACTGTTTCTTTCTTCTAGAGGAGAGGAGAGGAGATCAGCACTTCATTTTCTTTACATTTGTTCATTTAAAGCTTAACCAGATATTACAGATTAACACCAAACCTTTGTGCTCTGAGGAAACCACAAGGCTCTGGACAACACGTGACTGTTCACAGTATTATGTAATATTTCAACCTGTTCAAAGGCTACGGGAAATCTTTAATTTTAATACAGTGCAGCAGAACCACTGAGAGACGAAATGCAATGTTTCTCTCGAGATGAAAGGGTTTGAGGGTAGATTAGAAACTTTATTCATTTTAAATAGGCCTAGAACATTATCTAATTAGAAATTCATATTGAAAAGGATACAAAACGCTTGCCATAAACAAATGAATTAATTAAAAATAAACATTTGAAATAAAAATTCAATTAAAGATTCAAATGTAATTAATTGTGTGTGTGTGTGTGTGTGTGTGTGTGTGTGTGTGTGTGTGTGTGTGTGTGTGTGTGTGTGTGTGTGTGTGTGTGTGTGTGTGTGTGTGTGTGTGTGTGTGTGTGTGTGTGTGTGTGTGTGTGAATGAGTGGCTATTTAAAACCCAATGAGCATGTGTCTGCTGAGCATGGGGGGGGGAGAGTTATTTGCAGGGAGGTTTGAAAAGCAGAAATACATAATTTAATGATTCCTCAACGTTGGTCAAACTGAGAACTTTGGACGTCCTTTGAAGTTGGTATGGAGCTGTTCATGCTGCATGTCCGTGTGCCTTGTTGGACGCACACAAAAGGATCGATAATAAGGAGCACAAACTGGTGGGACTGGTTAGACACCGACGCATGCTGGTGGATTTTTTGGGTTGTGTGGTTATTGTGGGAATTGCAAAAGCAACAAACAGAACAGTTGCATCCCGTGGCCTGAAGGAGTGCACCACGCCAAGTTATGGTGGTTATGGTTAGGCCACCTCGGCCTTCCATGCTCTGTTTCATGTCAGGTTGTCACGTACTGCCTGTTCATACCAACTGAAAGTGCCAAAACATCTGCGTTATAAAGGTCGTCTTAATAAAGTTCTGTTTTAAGAATGCCCCAGTGTGTCACATAGAATTTCCATTTAGTTGATTTTCTGTTGTTTACGCTTTGACAAAAACTGTACGGCAATAAACAGCAACACTAAATCATTGATTGAAAATACCCCTGTATTTATTTATAAGCGGCAAACAATATCCCCTAGGTCCTTATTTCTCGTGTAGTACTTTTGGCAGAAGGAATTCCTTTTCCTTGCCATAGAGTGGTGCTGTCTGTATTCAGCCTCTACTTTCAGGTAGAGTAATCCCAGTTTACCACAGTCGTTTACAAGCAACGGCAATTTCCTGTCCGTTTGCTTCACCCCAAAGAGGAATTCATTCTCAATAGAATATTCATCATACAAGGTGGTGGAAAATGTGGCGAGCTCCTTACTGTAAAGCTAAAGTGATACAAGGAAGATGGTGTTTTATTACCCCCACCCCAGGCAATGTTTACATGTGGTCTGAGAGAGACCAGGGGAGGAGGCTTACCTCTCAGAGACACGTCCGCCCAGAACTTTGAGCTGCTCCTCAGCTCGATATATCAAGCTGAGCTGCCCCTCTCCAACGACAACATCCAAGCAATGGCTGCCGCAGCCTTTCTGCTCCACGTAGACAGGGCTTTCAGGTGGGCAAAGATCCAGAGAGGCAGCATGGTCGTCATTATGCCAACAACATACCAACAATGATTATGCCTCCCACATACAGTACAGCTCTTATATCTATTCAGTCACCTAAGTGCTAAACCTTTTGTAAATCCTTAATAAAAAATTAAAGCACCAATTTTTTTCATAAAATGGAATTGTGTCAAAGTCACGTGGAAGCCAGCATCAACCCTTCTAACTGTGTAGGCCTGTGCCATTGGGGCAAAGCCCTGGGAGCCAGCAACCTGGCACAGTGTGCCCTCCGATACCTCTGCCAAAACTTTGCCCAAGTTGGATCTTTATGAATTATCATGCATGTCAATGTCAGAGACACTAGAGGTCTTCTTAATGGCCCGCCATAAAGAGAAAACTCTTGAGCCTACTGTAACTGTTGTAAATAACTTGTTGTAAATAAATTAAGTTGGCTTTAAGTACCGACTTTCAGGAAGGGCCCAAGGCAACTTAGCACAAATAACTTTATCTTGGTTAATTCTAAAACAAGTGCCTTTCTCCCTATGATGACAGCTAGGAGGGACCCAAATGCACGACACAGAGACAGTAAGCAGACCGGGGTAAACAAAGGAGGTTTATTTGGAGGCACAGCGGAGATGACAGGAGGGGTCCGGTCGGGATGGGACGGGGCCGAGACGGCGGGGCTACCGGGCCAGGTGGAGCAGGATAGGACAGGAACGGTGACGACTGTGAAGGAGGGATCCAGGAGAGACGGAGAGACAGAGAACCGGGCTGGATGGAGCAGGATGGACAGACTTGAACGAGGAGAGGTGACAGGCAGGTAGACACTTGGATACACAGACTAGGATCTAAGGACTAGGAAGGAGCCAGGAGAGCTACGAACTCAGGTAAGTTAATCTGGCGATGAAAGACTGGGGAGCCACACAGGTTTGTGTGTGTTTGTGCACACGTCACCGTTCATTTGCTTTGTGTGTGGTTTGGCGTGCCCAAGTACAGGCACAGAGATCTACACACTAGGACAGAGAAGACGGTTTCATTATGTCATTATTTTGGATAAACGGGAATAGAACTGGAGGAAACGTGTGTGTGTGTGTGTGTGTGTGTGTGTGTGTGTGTGTGTGTGTGTGTGCTCCAGGTGGCATAGGATGAGATGGGGAGGATCACAGTCAGCTCCGTTGCTGCCTGAGCTCAGTGGAAATCCACAACCCAGAGACAGACACCCGGAGGGCAGGACCCACCCTGCCCATGTCCCTGCTCTCCGTCCGTACCAACTCCTTTGACGTAGGAGTGGTGGAGGGCAAGTTGTACCTCTGTGGATACTATGAAGGGGTAGGTCAGTGCATTCCCTATCAATGTGCTGTCTGCAGTTTATTTTGTGTGATCTGCGACACTGTGTCACTCTGCGACTAAGTCAATCCGGCCGATGAAGTGGCCAGCGCATTCCAGTTAAGCCCAATAATGCTGGCTAAAGTGCATCCTGTTGCAGAAACACAATGCAGTTATATTGAGACGTGGCCTGAGTCAGTGAATGCCAGCAAACAGATCATTCTGTATCGGGAAATTAGAATTAGACGACAGAATAATGGAATACTTCCTTTCCACGACAACACGACTGAGATAATCACAAAGGAAATTCTGGAGCTGGACCCAGCAGACAATGTGTGGACAGTGGCGGAGAGACGGGCTGCCGTGCATGATTGCTATGATGCCTGTCTGGTAGACCAACCTCAACCCTCGGGACCAGTTCACTCCCTGAGTCAATGGGAACAGAGGACAGGCAATGCGTGGGAACCCCAAGTTCACCCTCCAAACCTCACAAAGCTTCACTATTTTACACATTTCGCTCCAATCTGTCTACCCTTGTCCATGTGAAAGGGCAACTAGTAATTTTGTACTTCATTTCTGCACACAACCAAACAACCAGTTTTGATTCATTTTCTTTGGGTAGTTGTTGTATGTATGGCCTACAACAAATCATATAAAAGTGTATACAGTATACAACTCCATGATCATGAAGTTGCCTATGAATACACCGACATCTTGTAATGTTTTATTTTTATTTTTTTTTTATGTGGTGTACTTGAATTCAATCTGCAATCTTTCCTCCATTCAGCAGCATTTCCAATGTCTCATACCTTCTCAGACAGCAAAGCCAGTCTTATCGCCCACCTCCCCCCAAGGAGAGCTTATATCTTACCCAGCATTTATTTTCATTTGACTGAAGTGGAGAGGATGAGTAGGAGTGTCTGACTCGCACAGGATTCCACACATTCTTTTCGTCCGATGCCCTGTTGTGCAGCTGGACAAATCTTCAACAGACTGGAAAGCCTAAAAATGCCCCGAAATGAGTCTGCTTGTTGCCATGACAGCTGGCTCCGCCCACCTCCTCGGGGCCATGTGGTTTTGGTTGCTCCTGTTGCACTGTTTTGGAGGAGAGAGAGAGAGAGAGAGAGAGAGAGGGAGAGAGAAAGAGGGAGAGGGAGAGGGGATCAGTCTGGAGCTGCACCACCGGGGCTGGATGCGCAGAATACCCCCGATCTCCGGGCAGGTGACACATGCCTCTTAAAGATATAGCATTACATACATTACATACAGCATTAGATACAGCGACACATTGAAGTTGTTATGGGCAACCGGTCCGGAACAGGGACGCACGTCTGGATGTAGTGCCCGAGCGCCGTTTCCGGAGAAGATGGGCAGGAGGGAAGCGCACGGCAGGAACACCATGAGCTCCGCCGACCGACCCGAGGTCCAATGTGCGCGGAAGAAGATCGAGTCCGCCGGCGGGGTCTCCCCGGGATCCCTGGGACAGGACAGCGGCGCGATGCGACCGAACACGCCGGCGGAAGTGAAAAAGCATCAGCACAAACACAACCTGAAGCATCGCTACGAGGTGATGGAGACGCTTGGCAAGGGCACCTACGGCAAAGTGAAGAAGGCTGTGGAGAGAGCGAGCCAAAGCACAGTAAGACCGAGCTGCTGTTTGTAAAAGGTTCTTTAGAGTGGGTCCGGCTGTCCAAAACAAGGACCAGTGGAGGGTTTGGAGGCCACTTTTTTAATGGAAGGGTTTCCAGAAGCTTTGGATTTTATTTGATCCAGTTTCTTTAAGGGATATACAAACAGTGAATCATAAATCTGTGTGGGTTGTTGGTTCTCAAATACTAAGAGAGACCGGACCACATTGTTGGGTATGCCTGTAGCTGTGTTTTATTGTGTGACAAATAAAGAATCTTCTTGCCATTCACATTTAGTACTATATTGTACAACTGTGTGGTGTACTGTCACTGTGCACATTGCAAAGCCTGCGTGAGTGTGTGTCCATGCATGTGTGGGTTTTCTTATACTGTACGTGTGCGTGAGCCACATTGGGCACTGTGGCCCTTGCACCCAGCCCTGGCTTCCTGTGTTGCCAGGGCTCAGATACCTTTGGTCTGAGTCACTACCCACTTGAACAATGAGAGCAGCGGGGGGTCTCCTCCAGTAGATGTCAAATCCCTTTTAACAGCTACTCAGTGACGCGTCGATGCCGGAATATGCCCCCCCCCCAACACACACACACACGCACGCATGCACGCACACATGCATGCACATAGACACTCACGCACACAGACACAATGTCATCTAAACAAATCGAGTCATGGACATCTAGGTTAAACAAACAGACTCATTGACTGATTATTTTTGGTGGGTTTATCTCCACATTTGGGACTAATCCCTCACTCTGCTGTGATGTGACCACAACGGCACCAAATGCCTTTCTGTTGTTTTTTAGTAAACAAACATGCCCTAATGAGGATAATCTGGCCACAATCAGATTGGAGACTCGGGACTAGTGTGGCTCCTCTGACTACGTACTTCTTAACCCCAGAGGTCTGCATTCCAGGACATGGAGGGTGAGCGTTGGCAGCCTGGATATGTGTCCAGGGAGGACGAGATAGAGGGAGAAGATCAGCGGGAGATAGAAATAAATAACAATGAATGGGTCTCTTGTTTATTCAAGAGCACTGCGAGACAATACAGAGGGAATGGGGGGAGGGGGGAGATGGGCCTGGGGTGGATGGAGCAGGAGGCTGGGTGAGGGAAAAAAGGTGAATTCCTTAAGCAAGTAGCCCGTGCATACCAAGGATTCTTTGAAACAAAACGGACATTATTTTTGGAAACAAGACCAAGGGGCTGTGTGTGCGTGAGTGTATATGCCTGTGAAAGGGAGGGGGTGGGGGGCATAGAGAGAGCTGGTGCTGGAAGGAAGAGGGGAAAAAAAAACACAGAGTGTTGGTGCCCAGTCAGCCCTGCCACAGTAGTCCAGCAAAGCCAAACAAGGCCTATAACAAAATGTATGATAAATCAATAGGTAAATAAATAAATACATAATTTCAATTAGATTGCTGTTGTTGGGTAATGGTACTGTGTGTTAGTTTTGGTATTTCCTCTGTAACCATCACCAATCGGTACTGGTGCCTTTTCCTATTACATGTTTACTCCATTTAGCAATGCAAAGGCACATTTTGGCCTGTGTGTGTGTGTGTGTGTGTGTGTGTGTGTGTGTGTGTGTGTGTGTGTGTGTGCGTGTGTGTGTGTTTGTGTATGTGTGTGTGTGTTGGGCAGTTTGTGTGTTTGTTAGTAAGTTTAGTGTGAAATTGTGTGAGATTGTGCATAGAAGCCAGAGGCCATGGCTCTATTTGGCAAAGTACCGGTGTAATCCTGCTGTTAAATCAGCCAAAGATGCATAAAGGGTCTTTAGTGATGGTCACTCTTGGCATGGGTGTGTGTGTGTGTGTGTGTGTGTGTGTGTGTGTGTGTGTGTGTGTGTGGGGTGGGGGGGATAATGGGGCAGGAACTATCTAAGAGGCTGGTCCTCTACTTGTGTGTGTGTGTGTGTGTGTGTGTGTGTGTGTGTGTGTGTGTGTGTGTGTGTGTGTGTGTGTGTGTGTGTGCGCACATGCACAAACACAGTGGGAATTGGAGGCATGCATGTACACACAAATCACCTCGCCACAATAATAATAGCGCTGTCTCAGGATGTGTTGCTTGCTGATAGTGTGTGCAGCGCTCTCCCTGCACAGCGCAGTGGAGGCACAGTGTTTTAAAAATGGAACCAGGCCCTCAGAGCCTCTCTAAAACATTTATCAGATGCCGTTTCTCTCAGCAGACTGGCAAAGCAACGCGTATCAGTGAGAGCAATGCCACTTCCTTCTTACCGTCTCACACAGAGAGTGACTTGTTTTTTTCTGCGTTGGCCATATTACTTTTTGGCCTTTTGAGCCTAATCTGACACACACACACGGCACATTGTTTGGGTGAACAAGGAAACATTGAGAGTGTGAAGGATACATTAGAGGTCGATCTCAGAGCATCATGCACGCTTGCACGCACACACACACACACACACACACACACACACACACACACACGCACACAAAACATGCCAGACACAAAGCAATGACACACATACTAGACATCTGTAACGTGCAAGAGTGACATCACAAACACGCAAGTGACCCTTTCCGTGAGAAAATGCTTGTCTAATCAGATCTTAATGCCAGTGACAGAGGGTATGGCAGGGCTTAAAATAAAACTTAAATAATGTACTTTTATCATGACACATTTTACTTCTCCTCACTGCGGCAGACAAAATATTGAATGCATCAAGCATTTAATATTTAGTTTGAGAAAAATGTAATGGTTAGGGTTCCTCATTTACTTCCTGTGTGTGTGTGTGTGTTCAAGTTCAAGTTCAAGTTCAAGAGATTATTTGTCACATACATATACATACGGTCATACATATATGCAGTGAAATGTCATGACACCTGGTGATTACGCACAATAAGCTCTATAAGCTCTAAAAATACTAAAACATACCAAAATGTGCGTAATCGACACAAGGTGCGTGTGTGTGTGTGTGTGTGTGTGTGTGTGTGTGTGTGTGTGTGTGTGTGTGTGTGTGTGTGTGTGTGTGTGTGTGTGTGCGTGTACGTGCGCATTACATAACTATTGTGGTTTGGAGGGAGCGTGTGAATCACGTCGTCTGATGTTGTCTACATCTTTCCAGCAGCTGAGAATGTTGTCGTTGTTTGACCCGGTAGAAAGGCTTCCTGGGCCTTGGAGACACTCTGCGGCTCGGAGTGACCCAGGGGCTTAAATGGATTTTATGCTATGGTGTCAACCTCACTAGGCCATTTGTCTCTGTGGACAAAAAGTATGTTTTATGTCATAAGTCTCCAGTCAACTGTATGACTGACATAGTGACTGGTACAGTATATTCACGATATGACATGTATACGTGAAGATACTCAAATGTGTGCAATACAACCTCTGGAATTCTCGTCTCGTGTCAGTGTGACGTGGGGTTTTCGAACCATCCCAACATATGTTAATGCCTTTCATTGACATATGTTGACAGGGGTTAGGGTTAGCTGTTCCCGACCCTCACAGACACACTGTGTGTGTCTGTTTATCTGCCCTATATGGTGATGTCTGGGAAGATGTTACCCTATCCTACAGCATTTTGGGGGGGCTTATGTTGGTGTATATTGTTTTGTTGGAGGGAGAGAGAGGGTGGGTGGTTTGGGTGGGGTGGGGTGGGGGGGTCTTCCACTGGGATACAGTGAGTGAGATTAGGTCCGCGGAGTGTGAACAGTGCAGCTGTCAACCTTCTGCCTCAGAGTCTGCTCAGATCCCAGAGACTCTCATCATCAGCCCCGAAAATCCACATAATCACCTCTAATACCCAGGGAATCAATGTCCTTGTGTGTGTGTGTGTGTGTGTGTGTGTGTGTGTGTGTGTGTGTGTGTGTGTGTGGCGGGGCGGAGGGGATACAAACATCCCTTGAGATATAAATCTCACTTGATGTTTGTCTCTTTTTTTATATACTTCTTTATCCTCCTTTGAATTAAGCGTTGGAGGTTAATGCGTTGGGAATCCTTTTTGCTGGCACCCATGCCCCTCCGAAAATAGGCCAGGGGGAGCAAGAGCTATTCCATTGGACTTCATCCGTCCATCCAATTTATTTATCTGCCTTTTTCCGGACCTGTAATAATTTAGCTTGTTGACTGCTCTGCTTTTTGGGCGTGAGCGATGAAGCGCCCGACGACGTTGCGCCTGGTAAACTATGTGTGTCGCGGTGTTTCTCTTAGGTGGCGATCAAGTCGATCCGCAAGGAGCGCATCATCGAGGACCTGGACCGAGTTCACATCCAGAGAGAGATCGAGATCACCTCCTTGCTCAGACACCCCAACATAATACGCTTTCATGAAGGTGAGCTTGGCACGCACACACACACACACACACACACACACACACACACACACACGCAATGTTATATGTTTCTGTGGCCCCAAGCCCCAAGCACCGCCTTCCTGACAGATCCAAGCTATTCCCATCTGGGAGGTGCTGTTCTATCCTTCTGGGTACATTTCCAAAGAAACCATTCATCTCCTTGGCAGTTAATATTACGAACAGAAAAAAAGAGGCCACACTGACTGCACATTATTTTTGATTTCTAAGTTTTTGCCGTTATTTTAGGTTTACCTTGTTCTTGCTGCCAAGAGGCATCAGAGAAATGTCCTTTATTCGTAATTGTGAAGTCTTCTCATGCTGATTTTCCAGTACGTCTCAAAACTGGGCTCAATGCACTCAGTTCTAACTGGTCGCCCACTTCCCTGCCAGTGTTCGAGAGTCGGGACAAGATTGTGATCGTGATGGAGTACGCCAGCCGGGGAGAGCTGTACGACTACGTCCACGAGAGGAGACGTCTGTCCGAAGCGGAGGCCAGAGACATCTTCAGGCAAATCACCTCCGCGGTCCACTACTGCCATAAGGTGCGTGGGCGCACACACACACACACACGCACGCGTGCAGGCACACACACACACACACACACACGCATGCACACACACGCACACACACGCACAGGCACATACACACACATATGCACATGCGCAAACACACACACACGCAGGCACACACACGCACACACACACACACACACACAGACACACGCGCGCAGGCACACACACACACAGACAGACACTCACATACACACACGCGCAGGCATACACACACACACACATGCACGCGCGCAAACACACACGCGCAGGCACACACACACACACACACACATGCGCAGGCACACACACACTCAACTGTCATTACTCCTGCCAACAACATAACATGATTCAACTACAGTGATACAGCACATGTGGGCTTATAGTCAAAACTACATTTCCACACAGCTCATTGGAATTACAGATGAATACATTTGTGAAAACCCCAGGCAGTCACGGGCCGCAGTTTCTTTCCGCGTGCAACAGAATTTAACGGTGCAACAAGTAAATACAGCACTGCAAAATCTGCTAAGTCCTAATCCTAATGCCACAGGAAAACTTGACTCGAAACTTGGTTTTTAGATCTTGTAGGCCACAGAAATAACTAAGCCTTAAATATTCTCTTACGGTTACACTCACACACTGACACATATAACAGACAGCCTGTTCCAATCAGCCTCCTTCCAAATGCATGCCGGCAAAGGCACAAATTCTGCGTCTTTGTTTTCACCGCTTTGTTGATCAAACAATCTGAAATTGACGAGAAAAATAACAATTAGCAAATAAAAAGTACCCTGAACGCCAGCTTAAATAGATAGATATTAAACAAACACTGTAGCTTGAATGTTATTCTCCCTTGTAAGTCGCTTTGGATAAAAGCATCTGCTAAATGACTAAATGTAAATGTAAATGTAAATGTTCCCTATTGGCGTTATGTGGGAACAGGAGCTGGTGTCCATCTTCCGTAAAAGTCCTTCCATAAATCTCCCCACTCTGGAGGTATAATTTCCGGCAAATTGCCGGAATGGCTGTGAATTACAGTATGTGGGAATGGAAGCAGTAACATTTGCGTAAAGTAGGGGTGAAGCCAAATCCAAATAAAGCAGAAATAGTGGGTTTTTACGAATATTTATTACATACAAATATGAAAAAAATTTAATTGGGGGAAGAAAAAAAAAGTGAAACACGTCCAGTTTCTACGGAGACATGTTATATATTCTCAAATTTTATACTTTTTCTTCTCAAAAATGCCACCCCGATGCTAGACATGTGTTTTACAGTGAGGGGCGACCGTGTGGTGGCATTGGGCTCTAGGGAGCTGAGCAAGGAGCACGTGGACAGGGAGAGGTAGAACGGTTGGGGAACGGGTGGAGAACGGGTGGAGAACAGGTGGAGAACTTGTGTTCCCCAGAGGCAGAGAGTGTAGGACAGGATGAAAATGACCACACTGATTTAATAACTTTGGGGTTAGGGTTCTTGAATCTGGGAACGGGGGCTCTGTCCCCTCTCCGTCAGCGGAGGGAGGAGTCAGCGGGGCAGGGAGACGAGGAGCGGAGCGCCGGTCAAAAAGACGATTCTGTCGCTGAGTCTCGCGTGATATCAGATGCCGTTCGCTTCGAGCGTTGCGTAATGTACCCGGAACAGTCGCGGGTCTTTTTGGTAAAGGGGGTACTGCCTTTGCCGGATATTTCTTTATCTAGCGATGTTACGGATTCCACGTGGGAAAGGGGCCGGAGAAGTAGCCGGAGAAGTAACGACGGGCGGCGCGGCCTCCGATCCGAGCCTGAACGGAGAACACTTTTTTTAAGCGATTTCGTCTACAGACTCTGGCGAGGTCTGCGCTCTGGGGCCTGTTGTTGTTGGTGCCGAAGTACTTAACGGCGTACGAGGATCAAATCATATTATATCGGATGAATTAACTCAAACAAAGCACTTGCTCATGCATCATGGTGATTAAACAGTCTGAGGGCCTCTCTCTCTCTCTCTCTCTCTCTCTCTCTCTCTCTCTCTCCCAAGTCTCTGCCATATTCCACACACACAAGTTGGAATGTTAATTGTTAATTGTGACACAGACAGAATTTTTCAAAAATAACTCGGGCCATGCAAACAAGACCTCCTGTTATGCACGCGCACGCACTTCCCCTTCATCATCTCTTGTTGTAAAACTGGGTCGGGAAGGTACTGCTCCGGCTACGACACCGGTCCTCTTGCTGTGAAACTGAAACAACGCGCTCCGCTGTTGTCTTTCAGAATGGTGTCGTCCACCGGGACCTCAAGCTGGAGAACATCCTTTTAGATCAAGACCTGAATGTCAAGGTATCATTACTTACAAAATATACGCAATCATCGGCCTTTTTCCCAAGCTGGAGGAAGGATCATTTCATTAATGATTTTACAGCGACATGTATTGATATCAACTATTTGCAGAACAAAATGTAGGAAAGTGGAGGTTGGCATGAGAGTGAAAGCACAAACGTGTTGAATGTTGAAGTCAGTAATCTTCGGATGTCTACTAATAACCTAAATAGATTAGTTAGGATAAGAATCGTCGGTGTTGCTGAAATATTGAGTTTCAGGTGCTGTCTCCCGTTATTACCATTTGGGCCGAGGCTCCTAATGGTCGAGCTGCTCTTGCCAACTCTGAAATAAAAGGCAAACAAATTTCACATTCACAAGACGTATTGGAACGGACTCTGCCCACAATGATTTTTATTCGCTGCAAAGGCATGTGCATGGAAACATAGTGCCAGGTCCTATAACAGAATTTGGGGCCCATTCTTTCCCTTATTTGGACCTTCCTTTCCTTATATGGCCGCTGTACACAGCTCAGGGGAATGCACGGAATCCATGGGCACACGGTCCAATCGGAGGGTCTTGATATAAGTTACCGCGTCTGTCCGTCGTAAGAAAACATTACATGTGTACCTCTCAGCAGCTCCTTATCTCCTCACACCGGTCTTTCACACACGGCTCGCCGAGAAATGTCCCGAAACTTGACAGAGTGCGTGTATTTATGTCAGTTTGGAGTCACTTTGTCTTACATTCAGCACGGAAAACTCAGATTCAAACTCACCCAGAGCGAAATGATGACTGAATTGCAATCTTAAACTGTACCCGATTAAAGGTTATATCAGCTGGTGATTACATTGAATAAATGATAAAAGTAACTAAAGCTAGATTAAACCCAAATGATTGAATCAAATGATGGCACGGGCTGCTATCAACCAGGCTATTATGGGCGTTTTTCGTGGCTTGCGTGATTTTATCCCGGGAACTCAAAACGGTAAATGAAAGTCAGGAAAAGCGCTCCATTAATAAACTAATTTGAAAGGACGTTAAGACATTCCTTCGGCTTTGGCCACTCTTGGAGCAGTTCTGTTGTCCTGTTTCGCCAGGCCACTGTGTGTGTGGTCATGTTATAGGAGATGGTGGACGCAGGGGACTTTGACAATAGCCCCCCAGTAATTTCCAGGCACGTGTATGCGAATGCTAAGACAAGGAGTGTGTGTGTGTGTGTGTGTGTGTGTGTGTGCATGCGTGCGTGCGTATGTGTGTGTGTTTGTGTCCTTCACGGACATTCAGGGCTAAAGAATGAGGGCAGGAACCTCACACAGGCTTAGCTCTGCCCGGTTGACTAGCGACGGTGCCAGAGGAGAATTTACACAGCGGGGCGCTCAAGTATCCGTGCAATCGCACAATACCCAAACACGGCCCCCGCAGGATGTAAACTATGGAGCGGAGAGGGAAACCTGAGTGTGGGACGGCACGGCGCACCTTCTTCTCACCGTCGTAGTTGCTGTACTTTGATTTACCACCCGCCGTTGTTTATACACTCTCGTCCTCGAGCGCGGGGGGCCCGGGTGTCCCCCGCCGCTCCCCCTCTCTTCCGTGGAAGCAAAGCTGTCACATCTGGCGTTGTCAACAGCGCGGGGAACAGATAGCGTGTTGGCGTGCATGCTAATAAACACTTCACACGGGAGACAGGAGCCCCAGTCCCACCGCCGTGGCCCACACATACTTGAGCGCTTGTTCCGTTACGTGTTTGGAGCCTGCTGTTCTTGGCCCGACTCTCTTCCCTCACTCACACTTACCCCGGCCCGGGCGGTACGCGTCTATTTTTGGCCGAGTTAAAAGGAACAGACTCAGAGCAATGACGCTTTTTTTTTTTTTGCCGCAATAGTTTCAATATTATCAATGTGTTTCTGTACAACCTACATTTTTTTGTGAATGTTGTTCTCTAAATGTGTCTTTCATCAGCTGTACTGACTATTTATATCAATTGATATCACTATATGTATGTGTGTAGTATGTGTGCAAGTGTATGTGTAACTTATTACACATTTAGAAATGTTTTTTTCTCTCTTCTCCATTCCGCAGCTGGCTGACTTTGGGCTGTCAAACCATTTCAAGAAAAATAATTTCCTGCAGACCTTCTGCGGAAGTCCCCTGTACGCATCACCTGAGATAGTGAAGGGACGGCCCTACCAGGGCCCAGAGGTGGGTCAACACATTCACACAACACTAACATTCTCTTATTCTTACCCGGAAGATTAGAAATCTCTAAAAAACAATGTAGCATTCAAAAAAATATATGTACTGAAATGCTGTGTGACAATGACTACTGTACCATTGTGCTTACAAATATGTCCTGTGTAAACTGGCATGTCCATTAATGCTGTCTGTCTTAATGTTTGCTAGGTGGACTGCTGGGCGCTGGGAGTCTTGTTATATGCTCTGGTACATGGCAGCATGCCATTTGACGGGGCCAGTCATGCTATTCTCACAGAGCAGATAAGTCAGGGACGCTACCGCAAACCCAATCCCCCTTCAGGTACAACCCCTTTCGTTGTATAGATACCTTTATCATCCATCTGCTCCTTACATATTTGTTTTTTCAGCTGAAATGTGTGTTTAACATCCTACCTTTATTTCTATTCCCCTCAGATGCCTGTGCTCTTATCGACTGGCTGCTGGCCGTGCGTGTGGACGAGAGGGCCACGGTGGAGGATGTGGCCAACCACTGGTGGGTGAACTGGGGCTATGAGGAGAGTGTGTGCGACTGCCCCTCGCCTCCACATCAAGACTGCCCCTCGCCCCTGCTGGCCCGCTACATTGACTGGCAGAATCGGGTAGCCGCTGCCAACAGCATTGATCCAAAGTGCTCGTCCTCTGACCCCTCCTACCCGCCTCAACCCTCTCCTCACCCCTTCTACTTCAGCTTTCCCCTGAAGGGCGAGCGTGGGGGTGTGGGGAGGGTACGCGGAGGAACATCCAGTCTCAGGAAGTCGCGCAAGGAGAACGCCATTCCCCTGACAGCGCCAGAAGCATGCGTTGCCAGCTGTGCTGCGGCTCTGGTCACGGCCGCCGCCGCCGCCTCGGCCTCTTCCACTGTGGAGAGAAAAAAGCCCAAAGGAATTCTGAAACCCCAGAGGAGTTTAGACTCTGCCTTTCTCATCACTTCCAAAGAGAACGCTCCATCCCAGCTCTGTAATGCCGTGCCGCAGCCTTATGGAAAGCACAACCTAGCCCACATAAACACTGAGGTCCTGTCCATCAGCCTGTCATCGCCCTCTACGTTCAGTCAGCCCTCATTCAAGATGCCTAAGAAGGGAATTCTGAAAAATCTTTATGAAAGAGAGTCAGGTTATGCCTTGTCTCCGAAGCAACGGGACTCTGGTATGGATACAGAGTCTGTCAGTAGAGTGGGTGGTTTTCCTGGTGATCTGTGTTCGTCCGAGCCACACCAGTGCCCCCCTAGTGCCGATGATAGTCCCATCATGCGCACAGAGGCCGTAAGGAGAAGGAAAGGTATTCTCAAACGCAATGGTAAATTCTCCCGCAGTCTGGATTTGCCCGACGACTGCCACTCGACGGCGTCTTCCACCCCTGCGGTGTTCCCAGAGGCCCTGCAGCAGCTCCTCCAGGCCACAGGGGGCGTCAATAGCCCCGAGGGAAGCTTCAGTCGACCCCCGAGCTTGGTGAGCGAGGATAGCCTCTTATCTTCGGATTCATTTGACCTATTGGACCTCAGCGCCCAATCACACCGCAGGATCTTCTCCAGGAGAACGCGGCGGAGTGCCTACAGCTCTGAAGAGGACCTTGACTAGTGCTGGGACCGATAGACCTGCATCAGGCGGAAGGCAGGGGTGGGGTGAAGAGGGAGGGGGGAGGGAGGAGACGATAGGATGCACGATTATATCAAGACAGTAAAGAAATAGTGAAAAGCATCAAAGTGGAAGCCCTTCTGGACATTTGTCAGTGACAATCGTTGAGCCACATCTGGAAATGTACTTTTGGACAGTCTCCCATGTGCTGCCTGTGACTTTATTATTGAACAGTCTACAATGAAAGCACTGTTTTTGATGGCTCTCAGGAGACTAAAAAATCAGCACAAGCCCTAAATTTGGGAGAATAATAAAGGCTCTCTTTAAAGAGTCTTTAACCACAAATCCTGTGCTTTGGTTGCATGGTGTTTTTTTCATGAAGA
The DNA here is from genome assembly GCF_960531495.2 of Zeus faber. NCBI lineage: Eukaryota > Metazoa > Chordata > Actinopteri > Zeiformes > Zeidae > Zeus > Zeus faber. The sequence continues at coordinate 23,732,054 of NC_137194.1, read as the reverse complement.
TGACCCTTGAAGATTTGATTCTGGAAAGGTACATGCCTAAGTGACAACAAGTGACAATACAGGTCCTTGCAGTGCGTTAATGTACCATAATGAAGCTACAGTGACAAAATGATAAACATGCATAGGGCCTGCTCTGTTGTGAGGATAAATACAGTTAAACTGTAATGTTATTATATTTCACCAGTTGTCTATGGGTGGTATTGTGCAATATTGTGGAGAATTTGCTCCTTTGCACCAACAAACACAGTGTAAATGGCATATGGATCACATTGCTTTCACTTTGTTGCCATCATTGCTGCTGTGGCCATATGAATTATAAAAGAGTTCCAAGAATTAGGTTGTTTGTGTGTTTGTCTGTGGATTGCGTATTATAAGTAAAGAATGCCATTTTGATACAGTGTTTGGAAAAGATGGATTATGTGAACCTGAATCAGCTTCGATGTTCTTTTTCTTGCTGAGGTTCAATCCACGAGCAATATGTTATTTTGTGACAGTCTAAAATAAGCACACCATGGAGGGGGGGGGGGGCGACAAGCATTTCACAAAATAAAGATTGTGGTTTTGAAGCACGATAATGATCCTGGACATGATACCTATTTTTAGACAAGGCCCTCTTTAAAAAAAAAACCCCTTCCTACAGACAACATAAGAGGATTACATTGAGGATGTTCGGTTTTTGCATTTATGTGTGTTTATGCTTGAGCCGTGTGTGTGTGTGTGTGCGTGTGTGTGTGTGTGTGTACAACTGACCGGTGTGTTTTAAGGCAAGCTGAACTGGATTCTAGTCAAACTCAGGATTATTTACACATGTTCTATCGTGTTCTGCTTAACATAGTCCAGCCTCTGGCATTGTCTTGAAGGGCCCTGTTGCCCTTCCGAGAGTACACAATACTCTTTGTTGATGTTCTTACATCAATAGTCCAGGATTGATGGCAGTCAGGATGAAAGAGCTTTTGGTGGACAGAGCGAAGCGCCGAGGTGTGATGATGACATTTCAAAACAGCCCGTTTCCCCAGTCACTCAGGCATGGACGTTGCTGTTACATAAAGGCTGTTTTCCCAGTACGTCCGGCTAATGTTCACCCCTAATGACAAGCACACGCCTCCAACAGCACCACCCAAAGCCATATAATGTCCATGACGCCTCGTTACATTGTAACACGGAGGCAAATCAGAGACACACTGATGTAGAAAAAGAGACCTTGGGGCGGCAAAGGGTTTTATAAAGAGTGCTGTGATAATTATCAAACATACGCACACACACACATAGATTAAAGGGGCTATAGACAATTTTTCAAATTCCCTCACAGCGTTACTAAGTCCAACCGGATCGCTTTACGGTTGCCCAGAGTGCTCAGTGGAGTTGATCAACATCACTTTGGAAGCAAAAAGAAAGAAGCATGTTCACTGAAGAGGTGCCTTGAAATGATCAGTTTTTGTTTAATTGTATTCATTTTGGTTGTGCAATCATAGACATATATACATAGACGCCGACAATATATAAGACTGCATGTAAACAAATACACGCAAACAGGGGAGCTGCGGTTTTTCTGGTTAAAAACCACTATAACGCTTACATTTCTCAAAGCCAATGAGTCGTTTTTATGATCTACCTGGAGTAGATTGCTCCACCATTCACCGTTTCCGCTAATGGTAGCAAAGTGCCCACTGCCGGCAGGCCGAATGCATAGCGATATGGAGGCATTACATTATACATTACATTATATAGGCATTACACTGTGCAATCAACATTGACGTCGTATTGATAAAAAATATTTCCCCTTTAATATTTTTCTCATTCTACTATACATCCCACCCCATCATTTAAAACCCTCAATTAATAATGACTCTCGCTTGCGCACATGCACACGTGTGTGTGTGTGTGTGTGTGTGTGTGTGTGTGTGTGTGTGGGTCAGAAATTGTAATCATAAATACATTGGATACATGTTAGTTTTATGGTCTGGACACACACTATTGGTGTGGTGTAGGAAGCCTGAGGGTTTTGGTCACAGTGATTACTTTGTCATCAGTTTACCTCATTATTTGACACTTTGGCCACGTCTAGTATGAACATCCGTAACATTGTAATTATGACAGAAAACAAGTGAAAGCATAATAGATCCCCTTTTTGGTGGTCTCCCTAGCAGCCACCCATGCAATTATTATTATGGCAAAATATTTACCGAATACCAAGACGTGAGAAGCTTTGTGACATTCCAGGACTTCTACTCTGTGAGGTCAGTACTGAGAAGTAAGTTTCATTTAGGAGGATTTAAATGTATATTTAATACAACACAGACAATTAATACTATTATATAATTGTAGAACCCAGAATCGTGGTTGTGGCACTGGCCCCTTGCGGCCGCCTGCGCGTGCACCTTGTTTCGATTACGCACATTTTAGTATTCTTAGTATTTTTTGAGTTTATTGTGCATAATCACCGGGTGTCATGACATTTCACTGCATATATGTATGACCGTATGTATATGTATGTGACAAATAACCACTTGAATATTGAATCTTGAATCTAGTTTATCTTCCTGTGGCTTAACAAGTCTTGTGTTTCTATTCCAGTCTAGTTTTTAATATTGTGGAATTATTGTAAACACATTTCAGAATCAGAAGATTCTTAATATATATACTGTATATAGGTTTCACTTACGCATGAAATTATTTTACAAGTTAAGAAAAAGATAATTAAAAGATAATTCAGGTGTTACAACAGCAAACATTGACAGTCCAATGCAAATAAAAAATATAAAGAATTAAAACACAAATAAAAAATATATCTGCAGGCAGCAATACACAAGGGTCCAGTTTAGTTGCAGCAATTCATTCTCCTGCTGGAGTTGAGCCGGTATCATGCGGTGGAAAAGCACCAGGATAACAGACCTTGGGACTACCAACACAAATTAGTTTTCCGAGTTCCCTTGAAACGCAGCATCACTTCCTACTGACACGAATTACAGTTTTCCGGGTTTTTATGGAACGCAGCATCTCTTGCTGCTGTCTCTCGTCTCAAGCTGGCTAAGACCCTGCGCTAAAACCAACAAGTTGTTTGATCGATTTGGATCAAACTTGGACAACAGCGTGTGTGGACTGCCCCAAATACAAATCCTTTTCATTCGTGTCTGTGGGTTTGACTGTTTCTGAGCGCCAGACATTATCACATTATATTGACATGTGATAATGTGCGGAATAATAAGAATCCAAACAAAAACAATAGGGCTCCCACCAATCGGGCTGAACCCCCAATGAGACATCCTCCTACTCTGGCCATGGCTTTACCTCTAATAAAGTGTAGTACAGCTCTCAGGCCAGTAGAGGGCATTATGAGCTTGTCTTGCCTTGGTCTTAATGCAGTTTATTGACAAATATTATTTGCTCCAAGTGTGTGAGGGAGTCAACTGCAAATGTCAAAAATGATGCATCACTAACAGGCAACGTCACAGTTTAGGTCACACGTGGATGATTTCTTGTTGTGTGTGGGTATGTGTGTGGAAAGACTGTGAGCTCTTCCAGAATGTGCATCATTGGTATAAACTACATTAATACCCCTTTATTGTTTTCACGGGATGTGGATGGGGGCTGATAAAACCACCCTAATATTTTTGTGGGGAAAAAAGACAATTTATTTTTAATAAATAATCAAATCAAATAAAATAATGAATATCAAATAAGTTAATTGAAAAAAAATTGAATCAAAACGCATCACACGGCTCTATGGCGGACCAGTGGTTGGTAACAACTGGTATAATGAAAACACGGACATCTTTCGACCATTCTAGATTACTGAAGCCAAGGTGCGAGCGGCCCTTCTTGTGTGTGGGCTTCGGGTTGGTATTCGGTAATATCTGATGCGTATAACCCCAATATCTAATTTAATATGTGGGCTGTCCTATAAAGTATCGTCTCCCTTTATCAAACAATTATCCCTAGCGACCCTGTTCGGTCTTAATGCAGTTTATCGATTAATTCAAGGGGGTTATTCGTCACATACATACTTTCATACATACATGCAGTGAAATGTCTTAGATAATAACCCCACTCATTATAAATAAATTAATTATAAATGAATGAATGTATTATCTATTAACGTCTGCCCACAAGCAACAGCGACATTCGATAGCAGACATGTACTTTCCTCAAATAAAACTGGGCCATAAAATGCGACGTCAAAACGAAAGTGAAAGTAGTTGTTATATTTAGTGACCTGGCCTTATTTGTCCTTCCAGCCGTGAAACGCGCATCTGCAAATTAATTCGAGGCCCTTTTAAGTTATGTATTTACTAACTCTCTTATAACTATATTCATTACCATAAAGACACTCGCTGCTGAACCTCGACGAGCCGAGCCAGACGCGTCAACACGGCCGCCATCTTGGCTCGGTGTCGGTGCCTCGTTCTTGTTTACAGCGCTCGATCAACAAAACCGCAAATGGGTGCGCAGAGCCGTCGTCCATGGCAACGCTGAACGCCCGCGTATACGCCGGGGTATCGGCCCGTGTGTGTGTGTGTGTGTGTGTGTGTGTGTGTGTGTGTGTGTGTGTGTGTGTGTGTTCATCCTGCTCCATCCCTTTGAACGATGGGTCAACTGTGTGAATTGAATTGACATTTGATGATCAATTTCAAATAACTGACCTCCGGGTGTAGTCATATTTTTTTCTTTAACGAAATGTAATTTATATATACTATATATATATATATATATATATATATATAGTATATATAAATTACATATATATATATATATATATATATATATATATATATATATATATATATATATATATATATATATTAATAAAATAAAACAATGTTGTCATATTAATAATATAAATAATCGATATAAAATAGTTATATACGTAGAGTTATACATAAAAATATATATATTACAATTATCATTCATTATTCGGTGTAAAACGGCCCGATTTGTAACCATGCGGCCGCTCCAACCCGGTGGCGTCATCGACGCATCAAGGCCTCTACGGTGGCCATGTTGTTCCTGGTGCCGGGGTTTGTTGGCCTCGGTGTGGTTGGCCAATCCTGGGCGGGGGCGCGGCTTATCCTTGGCCCCTCCCCCCCCCCCGACACGAGCCAAACCAAACCAAACCAAAGCCGGCATTTCCCTCCGAGTCGGACCCAACCCCGGCGCCCGCGACAGCGACGCGAACAGGAGGCGTCCCCACCGCACCTCGCCGCCGCCGCCGCCGCCGCCGCCGCCGCGATCGACATGGAGAAACGGAAGCGTCCGAGAGAAGACCGGTCGCCCTCTGACGATTTGAAAACGCCGCCCAAGGCCGCGCGGGAGTCGGACTTCAAGGGGTGGGGAGTGGACGCCACCTGCAGATACCTGGAGGAGCAGGGGCTGGAGGAGTGGACGCGCGTCTTCAGAGGTGGGGCCCGTTAGGAGACCGTTCGTGCCGTTCGCTCGGCCGACCACCGAGGCCCCTCACGAGACCCCCTCAGTAAGCCCTTCACGGTGTGTGTGGTCTTGTCTCCCCGAACAGAGCACAGGATCACTGGCGTGGGGCTGCGCGGCCTCAACGAGGAGAACCTGAAGAGCATCGGAGTGATGTGAGTGTGGGATGCTCCTGGATGATATCATAGTTTGGACTCGACTTGATTGGGGTTTTTTTTTTTTTACGTTTCTTTTTTTGTAAAAAAAACGGTGTTTGTATTGTTATTATTATTATTATTATTAGATGTAAAATGAAATCTCTAAAAATATTGTAACATAACACAACATGTAACAACACATATATAAAGTCTGTATACTGTTTTAATCAATTACTATCTTATCTTATATCTTATCTATTTTTACAACATTTTCCCAGACATACAATGTGAAATATCATGATGCCAATATATTAAGAATTATACTGTGGTATGTCTTGCCCATATGTTTTCTACTTTTGACTTACTAATATTTTATTTTATTTCTCTAGATGTTTTAGACCTAATTTATGAGTCAATATAGCACCTGGAGTAAGTCATATTAAGACATCTTTGTAATTAACAGGTATATTAACTCACTGAATATTATTCTCTCTCTCTCTCTCTCTCTCTCTCTCTATATATATATATATATATATATATATATATATATATATATATATATATATATATATTGACAGTCTATACAAATGTCAAATCAACTTCTTGTTGTAAATCCTTCTTATGTAATGACAAGCTGCCAATCATTTAACCGTAACCGTTTGTGCACCTTCTCTCCGTCCTGCCTTCTCCAGTGCCCTGGGTGACCGGCTGCAGATCCTGCACAGTATCAAGAAGCTGTGGCAGATAACAGCGGAACCCTCGAAGGTAAACGTCACATCGCAACCACAGCGGCCGCAAGAGATTAACAGAAGGGCAGAACACAGGTCAAACACCCGGAAGCAGAGAGATACTAGGCGTGTTCCATGACACTTTTTGTTTTTTAAGGGGGTGAACGTTCCTGAAAAACAGGTCCCCGGCTTTTACTTAAACATTGCTTTTGTGCGTATTTGAGGAACGATGACGACCCTTTCAGTTTGTTTGTTTGTTTGTTTGTTTGTTTGTTTTACATCTTTATCTCTCCCCCCCCCCCCCCTCGTTTTTTTTTTTTGTTTTTTTTACCAGGTTTTTAACGACCCCATCCACGGGCACGTGGAGCTGCACCCACTCCTCGTTGAAGTCATCGACACCCCCCAGTTCCAGAGACTGCGGAGCATCAAGCAGCTCGGAGGGACGTACTATGTGTTCCCCGGTGCCTCACACAACCGCTTTGAGCACTCCATCGGGTAGGGCGGTGCGACGACCTGCGTGGGATCGTGATCACGTGCATTCATTTGTGAATGTCGTTTTCCATTTATGTGAAATTAAAAGTGAAGCACTGGTTGTTTTTTGCATCTCAAAACATGGTTTTGCGTGGTTTGAAATGCGCATCTCCTTTATAGGCAAATGATTCCACCATTCACTCTATGTCGAGATAAGCCACACAAGGTACCACCTCACCCTGCCCTTATGTCTTTATTTATTATTAGTTGCACTTTAGCTGTTAAAAGGTGACGTCTGAAGTGTCGTTACATAAAAATGCTGTATTGCTCCAGTCGGTACTTGTTTTGGCAGTTGACTTGGTGATGCTCTTGGCGCCTGCATGGACACACCTTTTGGGTGCACCTTTCCACGTATGAAAATAATTCCGTGGCAATGTTAAGTTGAACTGGATGTGCGGCAACATCAGTGGCTTCACCTTTTCGGTTTGGTATTTTGAGTTTGTTCATAGCTTAGGTGAGGTTTGATAAATCTTATCCCCGTCAGGAACCCTTGGGTTATTCTGAGTCATTCGTTTACTTTTGGTTGTTTTGGTGTAGGGTGGGGTACCTGGCCGGGCAGCTGTTGCAAGCTCTGAATGAGAGACAACCGGAACTCCTCATCTCTCGCAGAGACATCCTTTGTGTGCAGATCGCCGGACTCTGCCATGATCTGGGTGAGTTGTTTTTCGGACCCGGAGACTTCCGATTGAGTCAGATGGAAAGTGAAACCGGACTTTTCTTTTTTTTTTTTTTTTTCATGCATGTGTTGAAATCTCTGTATCCAGGACATGGACCCTTCTCCCATTTGTTTGATGCGATGTTTATTCCGAAAGCACGGCCAGATTTGAAGGAGAAGAAATGGAAGGTAAGAAACCGGCTGCTTCTTTTCCCACGGCCAACAATCTTCATTTAATCGTTTATTATCTGTTTGCAACACCGACGTGGCAACACTTGTTTTCGAGGTCAGATTACACAATCCGTCGTCAGCTCGAAACAAGATGCAGAACTTCCGAGAAAACATTCCCGGAGCTCTGTGTGGAATCGAAAGTAGATTTTGACTTGTTATAGTTTTTTTTATTTCATTATTTCACTTCACGCTTGCGGTGGCCTTTAACTTCCCCCCCTGCTGGGGTTTGTCTGTATGTGCTGCACTACTTTGTAACACGAGGACTCGGTTTACTGGCGTGCCGTTGCACTCCAGAAACCAAATGTCAACAAGCACCGACGCACAAATCAGATGGCCATCGATACTGTCCTTTTAAAAATAGAAACGATTTAGTCTCGGATGGGTCGCTGTTATTTTTAGGGACCAACTTGGGTTCCCTATAATGAGGTCTCCACGGCCCGGTGTTTCTTTGTGATTCCAACTTCTCTAGAAAAGATATGCGGTTTCCCTAACAATTAGAAGAGGAAGCAGTATGGCTTTATTATTATTATTATTATTATCACCCCAGTGACAATAATGAGCCGTGCTGCTTGCGCTGGATGAAGGTTAAATACCCTTTGAATGAGTCACGGTGAGAGTCCTGACGGCTTCGGTGGATAAACAAACCAAAGACTTTTTTTTTTTTTTTACTTATTAAATTAGTTGTAATGTCTTGTGTAAACATTCCGCTTGCACACGAGAATTTGTTTGCTTTAGATTTTGAATCCGCGTCTTATCTCTAATTTGTATGGGCTTGTCGTTTTCAGCACGAGACTGCCTCCCTCGCCATGTTTGACCACCTGGTGAGGAGCAACCACTTGGAGAAGGTGATGGAGCAGCACGGCCTGGTGCTGCCGGAGGATCTGGTGTTCATCAAGGAGCAGATCGGCGGACCTCTGGCCACCACCGACTCCCCTTCCCAGGTGGCGCAATGACCCAATGCTACGTTTCTATGTTAGGAAGAATAAATCCCAAAGAATTGTTGGTCCTCTCATGCTGTCAAAGCGATTGAAGGGCTCCAATTTCAAAATGAAAACTAACCCCCAAATGAGATCACATTTCCTTTATCTCAAAAAAAAAAATCTCTCCTACAATTCCACTCTCATCATCGGCGCTTAGTGCAAAATTCTACATTTGATTTTGTCTAAAAATAAAAATAGAGCAAGCAACAGTATGTTGATATGGTATTTTCTTTCACCTTTACAGTACAATATATGTGATTTTATACTTGATTTCACCACTTTTTGGAGTATTTGCAATCTTCAAAGACTTCAATCATCATAGTGTGGCTACATAGCTCCCGTCACATAGCCACGTTGCCAAAATCGTTGCCAAAGTCCCACCTTTGGCATGGCAGCCGGTGTCTGATGCTATTATTATGCTCTCCACAGTGGCCGTACAAGGGTCGGAAACCAGGTCAGTCATTCCTGTACGAAATTGTGGCGAATAAAAGGAACGGCATTGATGTGGACAAATGGGACTACTTTGCCAGGTTAGGCACTGAACATCATTGAAGTGAATCTGTTGTTTTTTTTTTTTTTTGTTTTGTTTTGTTTTGTTTGTCATAATTTTTTTTAAATGATGACATTACTTTTATGTATTTCATATTTTATGCATTTAATGGCTCACCGTTTTCCACCCAGGCTTTATTACAATGTTGGTTTCCATTTATTTCCATGAGATTAAATATATATTGTTTTGAGTGCGAGCATAGTGAGAAGCTACAGCAGAGTGACAAGTGCCTCAAAAGTCAACTTCTCTCAGACTTGGGTTGAAAAATGGCGACCCCGCCCCTTTAAGTCACATGTTGACATTACTTTATCTCTCGCTCTTTTTTTTTATCAGAGACTGCCACCATCTTGGCATCCAGAATAACTTTGACTATCGCCGCTTCCTCAAGTTTGCCCGGGTCTGCAATGTTGAGGGGAAGAAACTCATCTGCACCAGAGATAAGGTGCCGGACTCCCATCCAATTTTGAAACTTTGCCGCAGTCTGCATTTTTATTTTATTTTATTTTATTTTTTTGGATGTGACTAACCTGCCTGTGACTGACTTTGACAGGAAGTAGGCAACCTGTATGACTTGTTCCACACAAGAAACTTCCTCCACAGAAGGGCCTACCAGCACAAAGTTTCCAACGTTGTGGAGATCATGTACGTACTGTGCCCGACGCGCAGCGTCTGTGTCGTTCTCCACTGGTTGTTTTGTTTTTTTTTCTCTCTGTACCCGAATACCTGTCTACGATTCGCGGCCCGCTGTTTGCATTTGTGTGTCATTCTTCAGGATCACCGAGGCCTTTCTAAAGGCCGACAAGCAGCTCCAGTTTGAGGGGTCGGAAAAAAGAATGTTCACCCTTTCCACGGCCATCGACGACATGGAGGCCTTCACCAAGCTCACAGGTTCGTTGAAGCTCGGGCGGAATCCCGGGGGGGGGCTCCTAAAACCGGAGCGCCGCATTTCAATTTCACATTTAAAACACCGAATCGGTGGCCCGTTTCGGTATGACTGCGGATTTCAAGCTCTGCGTTGGTTTTAATTTGTGCCCCGCCTTTCTTTACACAGCGTTCGATGTATTACTGTGAAACGACAGTGTTTTCTGTCACGTTTTTTATCCTGTATTTTCTGCCATTTGTGGTGCAGTTGAAATAGACCCCGCTACCCTTTATTGGTAAAATGGTAAAATGTTAGTTTGAACAAATGCCGATATGAGATGGTGTCCTCCCGGGCGTTGGCTTTCGCTCCATCTAACCCTCATTCCGCCACGGATCCTGCAGACCAAGTGTTTGAGCGAATCCTCTACTCCTCCGAGGAGGGCCTGGCCGACGCCAGGGAGATCCTCCACAACATCATCTGCCGACGCCTCTACAAGTGTGTGGGCGAGACGAACACGCCCGACGAAAAGCCGATCCCAGTCACACAGGTTTGTGTGTGTCTAGATATGGTGCCGTTTTCTTCTGCAGTCATAACTCTCGTTTTCTGGCCTAACCATCTGGCAGGACCATAAATGGGTGATAGAATACAGCTACTCATGTGATTAGGGTTGCACCTGGCTAAGAGCACGCCCACATAAGAGAGGACTTACCTGAATAGGGTGTGTGTCTGGAACACAAGCTTGTTGGCAGATCATCAAATAGCAGTGAAATGTGCAGAGTCAAACCAGTAGTCCAAGTTGCAATACTACAATACTAGATAACATAAGCAGAGCAGTAATACACTTCACAGCAACCTCAGCACTAGAGCTCGACTCGACTCAACTAATTTGTGCGGATGGAACAAAATGTTGTTTTATTGTTGGGGGGGTTCTACACACACTGCGTCAGGTCACAGGTTGATTGTACGCGCCAAACCTCTTTGCGCTCTTTCTTTCTATTCTGTAAGGAAACGCATCTGCAGTGGGCGAAGGAAGTTGCAGAAGCCAAGCCAGAAACCGGAGAGCCGGGCGTGGCTCTACAGCCAGAGGACCTGATAGTCAGCGTGAGTGTCAGGTCTTGGAACGTCCTAAAAACCGATATCACACTTATAGTAATGTTTGTTTGTTTACACACTCATTGTCCCCAAAGGTTAGTGTCGCCTTTGTAATTGTTTTTAATATTTAGATATTTATTTTCCAGTAAAAAGGAGGCTCCCCTGGACACTGTCTATACCGGCAATTAAATGAGATGTCTCGGATGAAGGCACGTTTCGGTTAAAATATGAGAGATTTTCCCGAGGGCGGTCACGGTCATGAAACCTTTGTTCGTTCAATTCATTCATGATTTGATTTTTAATTTTAATGGTTTGCAATGTAATCTTCTTCAATAATCTTAATTTGTTTTATTCCAAGTTTACACATTGTGCGGGGAATCTCTTTGTTGGAATGTCCTGCCGTCCGTGCATGAAGAATCTTGTTTTGTTTTGTGCTCGTTTTTTCCCTTAGATTGTTCAAATGGACTATGGCATGCAAGAACAGAACCCCATCAACAGCGTGCGTTTTTACAGCAAGAAGGACCCCAACAAGCCCCTCCAGATCCAAAAGAACCAGGTCACTAAGCCACTCCACCAAATCCTGTTCTTTTCGGTCGGCGACTCAAAATCCTCTTTTCCCACACATTCCGGCATCCCATTTGACCTGTGGTGTCTGTCCCCTCCCTACCTTTTTAAAATGTCCTCATGCCGATTTCCTCTCAGGTGTCTAAGCTTCTCCCAGAATGCTTTGCGGAGCAGCTGATTCGGGTCTACTGTAAGAAGACTGATGAGGAGACGCTGAAGGCCGCCAGAAAGCACTTCGTCCAGTGGTGCATGAACAAAGACTTCTCAAAACCAAAGGTGATGTTTATAACCAGTTAATGGTTGATGTCAAATTTGGTATATATATATAATATATACATTTAGTATCGTATGAGGATTGTTGGGAAGATATGGTGATACTTTCTGGCCAAGTAAACATGGTTGATTGGATTTCTTTCTGGTTGGGTTCACCGATAAAAGAAAAAGGAGAGAAATCTAGGGGGGGGGGGATTTTTCACCAACACATACATAAAATGCACAAGATGTCTGTTTTCTTTTTTCATTTTTTGACTAGTTTGTAAGCATTTGTTGGGTTTTTTTGGGGGGGGGTGTACATGTGCATTTGTGTGGTTTCTGTACATTCATTCTGCAGTATCTGCTGGACAAGTTAGATTGAGTCACAAGGAAGTGGTGGGGGAGGAGAGGAACGTGTCGTCGCACCCCTTTATAAATAGTTTTCGCTTCCTCTTATGTAACCACCTAGCTCTGGTGAACTTGAACCCTTTTTTAAAAATGTTTTTATTTATTTATTTATTTTCCTCTCGCACCCAGGATGGAGATGTGACTGCTCCTGAACTCACCCCACTGAAGGACAGCTGGGCCAGCAACAGTGCACAGAAGACTTCTGCAAATAGTACCTCGGTAAACAAAGCCAGAGTCAACCTTCAGGATCGTATTAAATGATGCGGTGAAGCGAGGGGTTTACTTTTTGAGATGCTGTCTCTTCGGAGTGGCATATCATTTTTTTTTCTTTGTTTCTTCCAGAAGATTGTAAAAGAGGGGCATGGGGAGGGTTTTTTTTTTGGGGGGGGGGGGGGGGGGGGGTATAAAGCATTGTACAGATCATTATTTCACATCTCAGAAAAAAACAGAGTGGTCACATAGAGTCTCTTTGATTCCAGATGGGAGGATAGAGTACAACCCTTCCTATTTTTACTCAAATCTTATTACACTATCCTCAATACAGTATCCTCACTGTGTTTTTTAAGTCGCTTCTTACGTTATATGCTATTTTACATCGCATACGTTTCCTTTGTAACTCCGTCTTAGAGTACTTTAAAGTTGGTAACAATGGTCCATACAGTGTGCCGTGGCATGAGCCATTCTTACCATCATGTCTCTGAAAGGTCAAGGTTTCTCCAAAATAATTCAGGCTCAAATCAATGTTTATACATTTATATCAGGACAATGCATTTTAACACAATATTCAGGTTGCGGTTACCGATGTCTTCAGATTCATGTGTCATTTTTATTATTCTGCATGCAGCTACGTATCCATATTGATGTAAGAGTTTTATTTAATTTTATTTTTTTATTTTTTTTACATGTACCGGGTTATTATTGAGTGTTACAGATTGGTTTGTGTTGTTCTGTCTATGGAGGAGTTCATTTGCATTTTGGGGACTTGGAGGAGGGGGTTGGGGCATTGGTTTGAAAATGAAAATATTACTTTGAAATTTATTTAGGAGCTATAACTTATTTTATTTTGGCAAATCATTTTGTTTTGGTGCTGTGGTTACTGTGGCAAATGCCGTGGTGCTTTATTCACTGCAAGAAGTTTCACCTTCCAATGGAGTTATTGTTTTTGTGTTGGGTGAATACATATATTTTTGGATGTTCATGTTTCGCTTCTCGTCCCTAAAACATCCCAAAGTTAGCAGCAGGCGAAGCGAATAGAAAATATATATTTCTGAAAGTTTGTAAAAGAAAGCCTCATCAAGAAAATTAAGGAGGTTGTGTTGTTTGTATTTTTAAGGCTGAGAACAGATTGAGTGAAAGAATAAATGGCCTGCCTCCATTTTGCGTGTGGTGTTATGTTTTTCAACCACCAGGGGGCGACGTGTCCTCACAAGTTGTCCAACAGTAACTTTCAACGCGCTATAGAGATGTAGATTTAAAGGTGTGTGTGTGTGTGTGTATATATAGATAGATAGATAGATAGATACACACACTACTCAAAAAGTTAGGGATATTCGGCTTTCGGGTGAAATTTCAGGATGAACCTAAAATAC
>NC_137194.1:23655554-23713054 GCF_960531495.2 Zeus faber | reverse complement strand
AGCAAATTAGAAACAGTTTAATTACATGTAAATGGGGCGGAAGGGCGAGACCACCGCGTCTGTGTGATCTTCCCAGAAGGGGGAGAACACCTGAGGATCCTTAATTCTATTAGAAGGTTTAAAAGTCATGTGGTAACAGAGGACCCATTATTTAAAAAAAAAAAAAAAACAACAACAACCTGATGATATCCACTCCTGATCTAAAAGAAGCTCCAGGCTCCAGAGCCCCGGAGAGAGGGGTTTGTCTCTACCCCCCGAGGAGGGGAGGGCACCTGACTGGGCCTGCAGCTCTCAGTCCCTGGTCTGTCCTCACCAGGATGCTGATGCAGATTTACCCAGCTGTTTGAGATCTGTGTGTGTGTGTGTGTGTGTGTGTGTGTGTGTGTGTGTGTGTGTGTGTGTGTGTGTGTGTGTGTGTGTGTGTGTGTGTGTGTGTGTGTGTGTGTGTGTGTGTGTGTGTGTGTGTGTGGTGGGGGTGGGTGGTGCATGGGGGTTGGGTGGGTGGGTTAACCTGGGCTTTCATATTCCTTTGCACACGTCATCGGTCCGTGTCGAGAAAGAGTTGATTGGATTTTTATTTTTTTTGTTCAATTCTTGAATTTGACTCTTTGTGCGCAGCACAAATAGTGAAAAAAAACAACAACAACAGAAAAACAAGCACACGGGGGTTGGATAACCTTTCTTTGGCAGAAAGTGAGGGAATTAAGATAGACATTTCCAGTTTTAATTGTAATTGAATGTGATAATTGAATGAATGAATGTGGTTGACTGATTTCGGTCAGTCTTAAGAAGAGTTTTAGGAGTCATTAGAGTCCTAATTTTAACCCATTTCCAGCAACTTCTTATCCTCACCCTGTTGCTTACCAAGGCAGATGGGCATTTTATGATTCTAACATGAAAGCACATGTTATTGACTTAATCCAATTGCCTTTAATAACTGACCACAAAAGTTAAAATGTATGAGGTTCAACTATTAAAACCTTTACCGTAACGCACCAAATGTACTGTAAGTGTTATATTACAACTCTCTACAGTTGTGAAATGAACTAAACTAACGACCCGCACTAGGTCATAGTGTACATTTATTTTCACTTGGAACAAAATATTTCTTATCATACATTTCACCTAGAGCAATGGGATTTACATGCATTTTTGGGCGTCATCTATTGCCTACACAAGAGGACGTGGTCGTCGTACACAACTGAAGCTCTGGATACAGATGGAACGGATACAGAGAGTGACGTCATGTGTCACTGTTCACTGTGGAGGACATATAATCACATCTGTAGAGGCTTAATATGGAGATGCGAGGGTGGTCAGATGGTGTGTGTGTGTGTGTGTATGTGTGTGTGTGTGTATGTGTGGGGGGGGTGTGTATGAGCACTTTCAAGTTTGGGGGCTGGAGGGTAGTGGGGGGTAGGATGGGCGGGGGGGACGGGACACTACAGGCAGTCATGTGGGAATCCTCTCAGTGTCCTCAACAGGGGGCTGTTTTTCTTGGGGTCAAAAAAAACAACACACAAGCTCTCAAGTAATGACTTCAGTGTGTGTGTGTGTGTGTGTGTGTGTGTGTGTGTTTGCAATTTGTGAGTGTGATCACACCAAAGTGAAATTCGTGCGTGGCGGCTGGAATGGCCCCGTTCCACTGATGCTGTAGCATCCGCCGGCACGGCATGTTACTGTCTTGAGCATGTCTGTGTATGAGTGTGTGTGTGTGTGTGTGTGCGTGCGTGCGCGTGTGGATTTGTGCATGCACGCCATAAAGTCCTCCTCTCATCTGGTAAGGCCCTCTAGCTGGTAATCTGAGTATAGAGATTAGAAAGAAAAACAACAGAAAAGAATGTCTTTGGTTTGGAGAGGGAGGAATTTACAATGGTCTTCGGGCTGTTCTGACCCCTCCCTCTTTCTATCTCCATTTCTCGCTCTTCCCTATCTCTCCCTCTCCCCATATCTGACGCGCTTCGTGAGCGCCGACATATGCCACACATGTATGCTGAGTGCATATTGTTACTGCGGGACATTGATAGGAATGGTTTGTTGTGATACGCTCCCATCTGTCGCTGCAGTGATCGGATAGTCCGAGCCGACTCTCCGACAGCTTGAGGAGGGTATCGTTATTCGACTGGAGAAGACACCGCCTTGTCAGCGGGACATGGGGGCTGCGATAGAGTTCCTGTTTCGGGGGGCGGGGGTGGCTGTATCAAGATTTCATCGGAGGGGCAGTGACACCGATCTGCAAAAACGATCGTAACTACTTATTTGAAGTCGTCGAGTTGGAGTTCTCAAATTATAGTAAATCGAGCGGCTTCCTTGTAATGGGTTGGACTGATTTTTCTCGTCACGTTGCGTTTGAGGAATTCTTTCTAGAATGTTCCAAATCAATTAGGAATATTGGAATCAGGTCGCGTTATCGGAACAAATGGTAAAGAATCCGGAATGTCTGACCAAAAAAATACAATTGAACACAACTTAATGGAAGGGAGAGTGTGGCCATCAGACTCAACCCTCAGACCCCCTCGCCCCTTGGCCTCATCATAGGGCAACAACCTGCCCTCCATCCTCACAAAGGTGTGTGTGTGTTTGTGTGTGTGTGTGTGTGTGTGTGTGTGTGTGTGTGTGTGTGTGTGTGTGCGTGCATGTGCGCGTGCGCGTGCGCGCATGGACGGAGTGCGGAGACCCAGGTCCTTGCACAGACGTAGGGGACAGGTGTTGGGGACAGGAGGTGCCGACTGGCCCGGGGGGTGTGGTCAGGTGCTGACACACCTGTCCCTACTTGCACTGAAGGGTCTGGTTACACACACACACACACACACACACACACACACACAACCTGACCATGTGTTCTGACATGCATGGAAAGGCTCGCCGTCCTTTCAGGCTATGTGTATCAATTAACCATGAAAACCTGGGGACCTTTTTTTTTTTTTGTTTCGTGAAGAAAAACAAGGACAGGCTCAACTTCGCAGCTATTTAATGGAGTCTTGATGTGAAAAGGCATCCCGTCAGGCAACGGGAATCTCTCACATCAGAGATTACAGAGGAACACATGTACAGATCATCACGACCATGGTAAAAGTGTCTCACAAAAAATGCCCAGGGGTGGAGGGGTGAGCACAAATTGTCCAAAGATACATCAGTCGCTCTCCGTGAACTACGGCATAATCAGTTAAGCTTCCCCATAATCCCTGTGGATCGTGTGGCCTCTTTTTTTCTATTAAGAAGGGGTAGAAATAGCTGACCAATGTGGTAAACTGTTAGTGAATGTTGAAAATAAACCGAGCCCTAATGACCGCATTGCAAATACGTCTGCGAAGGAAAAGCTTTTTGCGGACACACATTTTAAGAGGTGGTTTATTCTATGGGAGATAGAAGCAGCTATTTTGAAGGAGGCTCAAGGCATTTCAGTTTCCAGCAGTAGTTAACGGTTCCAGATTAAACGTTTGATACGGGTTTTGGTTGATACATGGATGTCACTCTGTAGCCTGCTGTAGAGCTCGGTAATCTAAATGTGAGTGTTATGAGACACCAGTGTGTGTGTGTGTGTGTGTGTGTGTGTGTGTGTGTGTGTGTGTGTGTGTGTGTGTGTGTGTGTGTGTGTGTGTGTGTGTGTGTGTGTGTGTGTATGTGTGGCACATGAGGTGGTCCAGTAAAACTTTTGGAGATGGGGGAGATAGGCGTCTGGCTCCGGGGTGTGGATTTCAGGCAGGTGCTTTGACCAGCCCTCTGGCTCCTCAAGGGACAGGATAGGACGAAAAAAAGGAACAGGGAGAATATAATGGACACAATCTGTGCTCTCCAGTCATACACACAAACACACACACACACACACACACACACACACACAAATACAGAAACCCACACATAGAACCTTGGGGTAGTTTTGGAACTTGTAGGTTGATTTTTGAGAAGTGTCTAAGACGGCGAGACCTAAGTTATACAAATAAGTTAAAGTTTAAGTGAATGACGCTGTGTGCAGATGTTGATCTGTTCACCCCCCCCCCCCCCACACACACACCCTTTTCTCCTCTGATGGACTTCATTGATTGGAATGTGTCAGGACAAATGTTCCTGGTCCTTCCTTGGCAGCGCTCCAGGCCAGCGCAGGCCCTGACAGGAGAACAAAGGTGCACCTTGCAGCACCTCGTTGCACCACCGGCACCCTGGAGGCAAATACCTAAACACCCGTGGTGAGGAAGAAGAGAGAGACAGGCAGAGACGGAAGGAGAAGGAGAGGAGGAATGACAAAATGACACAACATTGGGCAAATGCAAAAAATATATATAAATATAAAGGTATATATACTGTATAAGATTAAAACTAGACGTCCGGGAAGAACCACGCCCGATTCTCCTCCAGAGCTCAACTAGGACCATCTGCACACCTCAGCAACGCTCCCTTCTCCCTCAACCTTTATGGTTTTCCCCTTTCTGTAGGAATCACATTGACGCTGCTCGCTAAAATGTGAATAGTGGGGTGTTACTGCCATTTTTTTTTGTCGAATGCTTATCGCTCCAGTGACAGATTATTACTGCGTTGGACGGTCAACAGACTAGTCCCGTACTGTCGCTGACTCTTTCCCCGTTCATCCTCTCTGAACAGTCTTTCCCATTGTGCTTCTGCTTTTCCCATTCAAGCTTCTCGTGTCGTGACTTGCTGGACTCTTGCCTTCCGCAGCATGTGAGCTCGCTCGCGCCTCCTCCTCGGCTCTGACGCCTCCTCTGGGTGATGCGCGCGCCGCTGCTCCCGGACCTCGCAGGACTCTTTGGCGAGTCGCGGTATCGCAGGTGTCTGCGTTCAGCGCTCCATCAACTGGAGTTGTCGGTGTTAATTGCTATCGAGACATTGCTGTGCTGTGCAAAGGGAAGCATGAGTTGCTGTCTCTCAACAATTGCCAGGCTGTTTCTAAACACTGTAACACTCTATTAGCCCAGCAGCGGGACGGGAGGGGTGCTGGGTGTGGTGAATGCTGTATGTTGGAATACTCCTTCGCTATTGGTAGAAACAGAATTTCTCACAATTGCTTTCACGAATCCTCCACAAGAATGCAGCTTCCCTTTTAACCCTCCTGTGTCTTTATGGCCCATCCTCTGCCTCCCCCCACGACCCTATGGGACACAGAGGCCTGTGTTTGGGAAGAGACACAGCACCAGCCACATCACACACACACACACACACACACACACACACACACACACACACACACACACACACACACACACAAAAACCATTAAAGGGGACAGCAGGAGTGCGGAGGTAGGCAGGAAACAGAGTGTACCCCCTCCTAGAGGCCATATCCTGTCCTTGGGTGAAACTGGTTTATTTGTGCAGAGATCTGAGCTCTTTGTGTGGTGGTTCTCTGCTTGTGTGTGTGTGTGCTTCTGCATGTCCGTGCACACATAAGTAAATGCAAGTCTCTAGAAGTGTGCATGGACATTCTCAACTGTTTATCATTGTGGTGTGGGGGGTGGTGTGGTTTGAGCAGCCACACCTGACCTGGATCTAAGTAATTGGTGGACCCAGGATCAGAGTGGCTGCGTACCTGCTGCTCGTTGGTTGGTCTAACAAGCAGCAGGTAAAACCCCCATCCCCGCACTCACTTAGGAGAGGAGCCCCTGTCGTGACACATCTCTATCTGCTCCTGGGCTAATTCCAACTGGACCTCTCTCTACAGTAAGCTGGTGTGTCTACAACCCTGTGGTCTGTGTCTCTGTGCCGGAGGTCTCTGAAAACGCCACGTGGGTGGCATGTGGTAGGCCAAACTGCCACAATCGTTTCTTTGCTAGTGGCAGTCGGATTGTTCACCGAGTCTTACCCCTTGTCCTCCCGCGGTTTGGCTAAGCCGGCTTGCAGCACATGTCATTGATCAAGGCTTCGTTACAACATTCCTCCTCCCACCTACCTATTAATTCCCAAAACATCTCCCCGACAGAACTTGCTATTATCATCGCTGATTCCCACTCCAGAGCCCAAGCAGGTTATATTCTACCCCTCTGTTCAACCCCACCGCTCTCCTACTGTCCGTCCCAACCACACCATGAGCGCCAAATGCTCCTTATCGGTGGCGGGCTCAAGAACTGGGAGCATCCCATCGGTTCTGACAGGCATCGGCTGTCGGAAAAAATGAAGGGAAATTGACAGATACAAACTGTTCTTGGTGGCCTTCCAAGAGGACAAAGGCAGAAAGAGAGCATGGGGATTTAGAGTATGGTTCCAGCGGAGGAGGTTGGCACCAAAGCCTTGGGCAGCGCCATTGTTTAAGAGCACTGTGGCCTATAAGGGTGTTTGAAACTCTAACCCGGTGACTTAACCCTCCTGGCTTGAATTTAATCTCCCAGTGAGTCGGCGCTCCAGCCCACGCTGTTAGTCCTGGCTCAAGCACCGCTCTCTCACTCTGGAGATAGACCGCGCCGGACTCCTGGCTTCCCAAAAAAGGGCCGATGCTTCACGTCGCAGAAACACACACACACGCACACACACACACACACACAGACATCCATAAAAACAGCTGTGGCCACACCCAGATGCTTTTCTATCGGCACTTTTGGAGGGGGCTTCGTTTAGACAAGCCTGACAGGACACATCCCGTCCCCCAAATACACGCATGCGGAAAGACGAAGAGAGGAACATGACCAAATTTCAACCTGGGAAAACAATTATGTTTCATGACCTTATGAAGCTAGAGAGCCTCCTGTGTTGTCATGGTGCTATTCCCTGGGGTGTCGAGAAAGGGTCACTTATTTTCTAGTATTTTCAATTGGAGCAATGTCCGGGTAACTTGTGAAATAGCACCATAGGGACATTGTGTAAGCTTTTAAATAAGATGTAATCCTCGCTCTCTTTGTTAATCAGGTCCATATAACAGCATTTCTGCCCTGGACTCACAAGGAGTCTTTACGTGGACAACAGACAGACCATCTCTCTCTCTCTCTCTCTCTCTCTCTCTCTCTCTCTCTCTCTCTCTCTCTCTCTCTCTCTTGCTGTTAAGACGGTGGTATTGTGTGTCTGTCACTAATGGCTCAGGAATGTCACATTAGTCAGGGACTGCATGCGTGACGCTGCGAACATTAAAACAGAGTGACCGGGGCCAATATGATATTACACACACGCACAGACAAACACACACTTAAAAAGAACAGTGACAGATCCAATGATCTCATTGCCTCAAAGCTACAGGATGATAGAGCACCTCATACGCACCGCAAAAACCCAAATATGCCCCCCCGGCTTGACGGCACGGCTCAGGTTTCAAAACTATTGAAAAATGCGGCGCTATTACAACATTGTTTTCTGACATTATTATTGTGGCTCTTTATTAGTATGTAGTTTGGATATTGCAAAAAAAACCCACAAAAAACTTAAAAGCTGGGATCATCGTCCCCATCTCGGCAGCAATACTTTTGAGGCGTCTCTTTGTACCTATGCTGCCCTTTTTTTCTGCGCCCACCTAATCTGACACTGTCGGGGGGGGGGGGGGGGGGGATCAAGGATTGTTCCTCCACCCCCCGCGTTGGCCCTCCGGTTCTATGACTCATGACGTGCGTGGGTGCGCGCCAGCCTCCTACGCTCTCGCCTCACACCTCGCAGCAACCCCGGACGAGCGAGGGGACAAACAAAAAATCCCCCTTGATCCAAGTGGCGCTTCAAAGTATCCATGTGTGTGCGTGTGTATGTGTGTAGGTAGGTGTGCTGTGCCTACGTGCGGGGTGGAGGTGTGTGTGTGTGTGGGGCGGGGGGGGGCACTGTTTACATTACACAAGCTAACTCATGCAATCTGATCCCTGGCCGTGAGTGCATCCCGCCAAGCTTCCACACAAACACACACACACAAATACCACTCACCACCCTTTCTGAGAGCTAAAGGAATAAAAACATTGTTTGTTCGCAAGACACGCTGGCGTCAGTCTGTACGTTGGTCACAAGGCCAGTGGACAAATTGTTGCCATATGTGCAAACTACATGGTCACCGTCAGCTGGCGGACCGGGGCCTACCGTTACTTTGCAAGCTCGACTTCCCTGCAGCGGCCTGTGCAGATGCAGAACATAATTTCTTAGCCCCCGTTTCCAGCTGGGATCGCTGCTGCGGGCAGGAAATGGGTCAGTGGGATTCCCACACTCAGCTAATTTCACACTAGCAAATCTCTCCAATTGACCTCCTCTAGCCTCGGTGACGCTCGCAACCCCAACGCCCGCCCCTCCCTCTTTTGGTTGTATATTTCTAAGATCTCGACGCTTTCCCCTTGTCCATCTGCAGCAGTGCCCCCACCCCCACGACCCGCCCGCCACAGAGCACATGTGTGCACGCTTCACACTGACAGCCAGGCAGGTGTGCGCAGGTGTTCCATGTATCACTCAGCATTACACACACAAACACACCCTTTCTTCCTTCTCCATCCAGTCCAATACTGACTTGATCTATCCTGTTAATTAATTCACAGGTCAACGTGAATACAATGACTGTTGAAATGTGGCAGGTGTACACAGACTCAAGTAGGTTTATTAAAAAACAAACAAAACAAACTTTATTAACACGTGTCAGAAAAAAAAAAACAAGGCACAAGTTTCATGGAAAAGGTTGGATCTCAAGGTAATAGAAATGGCATCGAAAAGTTTGCAATTCCATATAATTGATAAAAGCACCAAATGTGTATTTGGTGAAAAGATGATCTCAAACCATGACCCAGGTAGATTATTTTGGTCAGGCAGCTCGGTTTTTTTTTTTTTTATATCCAATCACACATTTAATGTTTAGACGGGGTGTGTAGGAGACAGTTTGGGGTTAGGAGGTAAGTAGAGGGGGGCTGCGGGGGGGGGGGGGGGTTCACCTGTCATTGAAGTCACAGCTAACGCGTATCTCAGCACCCGGCCTCCACTGTACACAATACACAGACAGCTGTCTCAACACCCACACACGCACAGCTGCTCACATGCATGCATGCCATGTATGTAGAGTATGGGGAGGAATGACATCCTCTCCACACACATACACAGACGCAGCTGCAACATGGCCACAGTCCCGGACCGGCAGGCACCGACAGGGTTTTCTGGGAATTAACTGCACGTCCAGCTGCCCCCCGAGTGTGTAGACACACACGTCTGCACACACAAACTAATTTGACAGCACCTAATTTCACAATATGCATAGTACAACAGCTTAAGCTATTAATGATAAAACATGAGATAGAGATCACACTTGAGCTTGAATCATGGAAATGGAAGGCACTTTATGCGATCATAGAGTTTTTAGAGCTCCTGCAGCGACCCGACCAACACGCGTCCAAATTGTCCCCCCTGGGTGGATTATAGTTTGGGGCCCCTGACCGCCCCCGACCCTGGTCGGAGGTTGCTGATCCAGCAGGCAGGTCTGAGCCGTCGAGGGGAATGTGGAGTCTACTGGGCAGAACAGCATCCGGACGCTGTGTGTTTGTGCAGCAGGGACATGCGGCTGAAGGTCCGTGAGCAGGAGCCGCACTGGTACTTCTTCACCTCTGAGTGGGTTTGCATGTGGGCGCGCAGGTTTGAGCGATCTGCGAACGCCCGGTTGCAGTGTTGACAGGAGAATGGTCGCTCACCTGGATTGGATAGGAGGGGTGGGGGGGAGAAAGTTGTAAGCCTCAGAAATAACAACAAAAGGAACAAATGAGCAGTTGCTAATGAGCCTTTAACAGATTAAAAAGGGCCAAAAGGTTTGTCCTCTTGTCTGTTATTCAAATGACACAGGAACTGAAGAATTTCTCACTTCTGAGCACAATCCTGATTTAATTAGCACCTCGTGTGGCTGGACCTTAGCATGCATATCTACAGGCTTCAATTAAAAAAAACAGCCCATGCTGAGCAATAACATTTACTTGGATCCCCAAGACATCAATGAATGTCAATGAGGGAGGAAAACCATGTGTTTACCATGTGGTGCATCTACAACATAGGATGGTGTTTCACCAACAACCCACCTGTATGTGTGCGGATGTGTCCTCTGAGCAGCCAGGGCCTGGAGAAGGCCTTCCCACAGGTGGGACAGACACAGGGCAGCGTGTGCGAGCGGATGTGCATTTTCAGGGCCCCCAGGCTGGTGTACTCCTTGGGGCAGTGCTTGCAGTGAAAGGCCGCACGCGGTGAGACCTGCTTGGGGAACGAGGGCGCCTGCTCGCAGCGGGACAGCTGGTGGCGGGACAAGGCGGCGGCGCTGCCGTGGCTCTTTCCGCAGCACGGGCAGCGGTAGATGTGGTGGAGGGCGTCCGGGCTCGGGGGGTCTGAGGTGCGGCCACCGTCCTCGTCTTCCTCCCCGCTGCTGCTGGACGGGGAGCTGCTGAGGGCCAGCGGTCCCAGGGGCGAGGGGGACAGGGTCGGGGACACGGGGGTGATGGGAGAGAGGGGTGCGGGCAGGTTGTCCACGCTGAAGAGGGGGCTGGTGGGATAGCAGGTCAGGGGAGGGGTGTTGTCCTGGGTTGGAAGTTCAGCCAGGGGGTAGCGTGCCGAGACAGCTGCAGGCAGAGGGAAAGGAAAAAGTCAGAGTCAGGTGGCTTCTTACTTAAACGGGCAGCTAATATAATCAAACCATAAACCTGTTTACATTGCCGGGGTCTTGTTACAGTTACGAGATATTCACAGCAGCCCTGGCCGATGAAAGCTTTTCCACTGGCAAATTGGTCCAATTGACCCTAGTTTAAATCACCAATTGGCTTTTTTTCCCCACCACTTCCCCTCTCGTGTTGAAGCAATTTCAACAACTGGTGTTAACAAGGGTCATGCTCATTTTATGGATATGGCATGTCTTATACTTAATCATGTAGAGATAATAAAGTAAAGACAGACCCATCCTACACTTATTTGTTCACTTTTGTATTTCATACCAGTTCACATTAGATCTGCAAAAACAACTTTAAAAGGAGGTGGTAAATGGAAACAGAATGTTGGGAACTTACCAGAGTGGCACTCCAACTCGCTGTAATTTGGCTTTTTGTAAGAAAAATACTTCTTGACGAGGAATGACCGAGGCATGGTGGGACTGCAGTGCTGTAGGTGCACTCGGAGCTTGGACGAGCTGCAGAACCCAACGCAGCGCTTGAAAACAACGCCCCCCCCCAAAAAAAATACAACACACCGTCAGAAGGTCTCAGCGGTCCTCACTAGTATGTGACTCAGCGCAGGGATCCTCCTCCAACAAACCAGCTCCATGAGGTTGCGTCTCATATAGGGACCAGGGGGAGAGGAGCGATGGGTGGGGTGCTGGGGGGTGGGGTTTGTGTGTGTGTGTGTGTGTGTGTGTGTGTGTGTGTGTGTGTGTGTGTGGGGGGAGTCAAGACCACGCCCCACGGCCACACCCCGTGCACCCCACTGCCCATGTGAATTCAACACACTGGATTCACACTGTAGCCAAGATGCACTCTTTCCCGAATGGGGTATGTTGATCAAATATGTTGCATGCATGCACGACTTTTGAATGCAACAAAAAAAAACAAAAAACCTTTTCCTTTTGTTTGAACGTTTGCGAAAAGTTAAGCTGCGCTTCTTTACCCAAGGCGTTGGACAATTAATACCTTCACCCCAATGCCTCCTATCGGAATTATTTAAAATACTGGCCACTCCTCCGCAGACCGCCGCTGCTGCTGTCTCTGCAGGTTTTAACGTGAACCACAGCGCCATCTGTTGGATTTCGGCACGTTCGCGTTTGCAGAGTGTTGGGGTCTCTGTTTAATCGCGACGGCAAATAGTGTTTCGCAAAGGCTTTGGGTTATTAAGAATAAACATGGATTTTCCCTTTGAGTCAACGAGCAAAGAAGTCAGGCAAAAATAATAATAATAATAATAAAAATAAATAAATCGCACGCATTGTTATCTGCCAGTGCGTGTCACTCTGCAGAGCTGTTGGATGAAGGAGCTGCTGTTCTCCTGGCCCGGGGTTAAACGAGCCCAGCTGACAGGAACAATATGATCAAAAAAAAACCCAAAAAACAAACAAAGAATCTCTAGAAACTCCACTTGCCCAAGGTACCATGAAATGTAGCTCTCCAGGGTGTGGGGACTGGGTTTAAACTTTGTCGGTGGAGTGGGGTCAATTGGGGTTGCCCAAAAAAAAATAAAACTATAGTAATCAAAAAAAAGATGACAAAACAAACACGAGTATAAATATTCGAGATTTAAGTTGTTAACCCTAGGATAAATACCCTTATTTTAATTATATTTTCTTAGTGTTAATTATAGTTGTATTTTTTTTATATTGTCGTGGTATTTGTTTGTATTGTTTTGTTGTTGGTTGTTATCGTAAAAATGTATTCTTATAATGTATTGTATTCTATATTTCATTCCTGTTTACAGAATAAAGATACTTTAGATAGATAGGAGATGATAGATAGCTTCTTCGTCCCCGAAGGAAAATCGAAAATAAGCAATGATAATAAAGCAATGGAAAAAAATAAAAATGACAATATATACAAATTGTGGAAATATACAATAAAACTTAACAATCAATTGTACACAATAAAATACAACAATATACACTGAATCAACATTATTAACAACAAAATATATAACCAAAAAAACAGTAAGAAAAAAACAGAAAGCTGAAACAAAGAGAGGGAAACAAAATGGTAATGTACGATAAACATACACATAAAAACAATTATTACATTAAAATTAAGTACCCTCATGCTGCAGACTCGTATAACCAAGCAGATTTGTTTTATTTCATTTCATTTTTATTTTTTCACAACAGGCTAACCGCATCAGGTGCCAGCCACTTGATGGATGGGATGGAACATGCAGCATCTGTTCAGCGTTTCAAAGCAGTAAAGTGGCCGCGGTGGCTGTGTACACCTGTCTGAAGACGCCATTGTCCTGCTGCAGGAATCTCGCGGCACGCACAGAAGTTCACACGTCGTTAGGACGCTTGTTGAAGCCGACGCCACGCAGACTGGGGCCGGGGGTCCTGGAGGGCAAAGCAAGGCCCAGTAACTAGACAGACGGATAGACAGACAGACAGACAGACAGACAGACATATAGACAGATAGATAGATAGATAGATAGATAGATAGATAGATAGATAGATAGATAGATAGATAGATAGATAGATAGATAGAATACAGCAGCTCACATGAATAGGCAATGAAAAATAAAGTAATGAAATTAAATACAATTTTTAAAAATTCTAGATACAATAAACGATAAAAATAAACCAATACACCTCTGTATCAAGAATTGACATTGGAGGTGTGAAAGCAGGAGGAGTATGTTTGCATATATTCCATATAAATGCCGTCTGAAGTAGTAAACAGTCACATGATCAAATTGGCAAAAAAAACTGCGGTTTAAAAGAATAGCCACCCGCCATAAATGGGAAATGGTTGTAGTGTGAGACAACGTGCTCTTTTGGGGAGAGGGGGCCGTGTGACAGCGCTCACTGTGTTCTGACACGGCGGACTGACCCTGTGACCCTGGGACGGGGAGTACGTCAGATGTAAAATGTTTTCTGCTCAGAACAGATGTTCTTCACTTTGTGCCCTCAGGCGGGCTCCCGTTTCGAGTCCTTAAAAAAGCCCCTTATTGATAACTCTGCACGGAAAGGCCGTGCTTAATCAAAGGCTGCAGTCCGAAAAACAACCTTTTTGTTGGATTTTAGAAGACACATTTCTGCCCTATATATTAAAGGGTGACTTTCCAATAAATGTAAATAGAAATCAGCCCCCTGGTTGATAATTAAGAACAAAACCTGGTCTTAGGTCTGTTTTTGCACATTTTAACTGCACATTTTACACTTTACCATGTGTATATAGATATGTTTATATATATATTTATATATAAATATGTTTCTTAATAATTATTATATGTTGTATGTAAATATGTTGTATGTAGATTTGGAGCTGTAACAAAAGTAATTTCCCCCTGGGATTATTAAAGTATTTCTGATTCTGATTCTGATTCTGATTCTGTCTGTCTTTTTGGCAATAGCATTTCTGTCCAATTTAATGAATGTAATTAATTGGATTCATATATTTTTTTAAATGAAATCTATTTTTAACTTCTGTGGAATCAATAGTAAAATGTGATTAAAATACAACAAGTCGAGCTTTGAGCTCTTTACAATTTTACTATTTTTTAAATGGATTCCAAAGACCCATAAGCAATGAAATGCATGCATTTCTAACTGTTTTGGCAAGTGGCCCCCTATTCTTCAACTTCAGGATTTCGACGTTGTCGGGATGGCCCACTTTTGGGGTGGAAGAGGCTGAATGGGCTGGTTGCAAGTGTTTGGTTGAATGTGAAAGAGAGGTAATGGGCATGTGAGGGTCCTCCATTGTCTCCTGGAGCAGAGCTGCTTCGCTTCCTGCCATTCACATACAGGATTGAGATACAGGTGAGGGCGTGGTGGCTCCAGTGTCCTGTAGTGGATTTATGTTAATGTTGAGAGTAGATCAGTGGTGTGAACCTGGGTTGGGGGGGGGGGGGGGGGGGGGGCTAATGTAGAAAGAATGGAGTAAAGACAAAAATCACCATCAGTCAATTATAATAGTTCATTATTCATTTCATTTTCAGGTTTGTAGCCTACTTCTTTAAAATGTTCAGATTTTTTCCCCCATTATCCTGTCATATTTAATATTTTGGGTAGCAGTTAATTTTTCCAAGTTTATATTGACTACATATACAATATTTCAAGTTTATTTTACACTATCTTGCCATATTTTATCATTTACAGTTACGCTGTGAGGTTTATCGTATATTTCATTTTTCCCTCTGTAGTTATTGACATTTCTTCATTTTTATATTTCTTTATTGTTCTTCTTTTGATTGTAAGCATTACTGCCTATTGTTTTTTGATGTGAGCTGCTGGGACGTTGAATTTCCCTCCGGAGATGAATAAGTATCATCAACTGTTCATTTGTACCTATGACATTTATTAAAACATGTCTACTTGAGTACTATGATGAGCACACACCTCCTATATTCATAACAATTCTGTGCAGATTGATCCAGTGACATCAACTTGGAAGCTGTAGTCCAAATGTGTCCTTCTCGTACTCTAATTGAGTAAAAAAGTTGAGATAAATTGAATAACTTTATTATTTATTTTTATTATAGTTATAACTTACCCTATAACAAGAACTATTCAAATGTGTGAGGCTACTTTCAATGTGTTTGGTTATGCTACTTGAGTGACATCTTCTTGCGTGTGTGTGTGTGTGTGTATGTGTGTGTTTGTGTGTGTGTGTGTGTGTGTGTGTGTGTGTGTGCGCACACGTGCGTGTGTGCGTGCGTTTGTGTGTGTGTGTGTGTGTGTGTGTGTGTGTGTGTTGCCCTTTGGTTCAGGGGTCTGCGGGCACAGTGGGAGTGAGAAGATAAGGTTGTCCCTGAGGAATGTGAGGCTGCTTGTATGGAGTTACATTCCCACACACCGACTCCAGAAAGCCTCTCTACATCACCAATACAAAAAAAACAAACTCACTCACTGATAGCACACACACACACACACACACACACACACACACACACACACACACACACACACACACACACACACACACACACACACACACACACACACACACACACACACACACACACTAACACACACACACTAATGTGACTCAGACGCTCATATAAAGAGTGCCCATTTTTAACAAATGATCTGAGTCATTGCACATTCGATTTGCATGAATTAAAATTCTGGTTTGGCAACTAGAAAATACAACAGTGCATTTTGCAGGGAGTTGGTCTCAACCCATCGATTGTTTTTTGGGGGGATTTTACTTTGGGTTCAGAATTTAACCGGAATAAGACCAAAGTACGCACCGGTTCCACACACAAACGCAGAGTGCATTAAACCCTCAACAGCACCGATCACACAACAACAACGTGTAATAATAAAACTCAGATGGAATGGACCACTTCCTGAGATAGAAGGGGGTTTTCTCTGTGACTGATCTATCTTTCATTATTATTATCATTTTTTTAAATGTGCCCAGAAACCCACGCAGACATCTGGGGTCATTTGCATTTTGTTTGTTCGCGCCAAATGTTGCCACAGATTCGCCTCTGTGCCGTGTATGGTTTCTTGTTAGGGTTATTCATGCTGGGTACAGCTCATGTTTTTCCCAGAATCAAGGCCTAAAGAATGTGAATTTATCCACATAAACCTGATTAATAAACACAGTAGTTTAATGACCAGGAACCTCCAAACACGTCTATCTATCACACTCGTCTTCCTTATATCACATCATGTTGAATCAATCATGAGAATCATTTGAGGAATGTATCACTTGCGCAACACTTGAATCTGCTCATCCTCAATATATCGCAATGTTCCATAAGCCACGGCAGATATTGAAGTGGGTCTGGAGAGGGGACATAACAGGCCGCTCTCCAAACAAAACGCATGGCATTACATTTTTTCAAATGGTGTCATTATAATGTGAAATGAGGACCCGCAGAGTCGTGTAGATAATGGGAGCTGTGCAACTGACCGTGTTGAGGTTGTATTTTGTTGTCGTTCAAAGAGTCGTGCTGCTGGTTTGATGCGGGCGACTGCGTGCCCTGGTCAACAAGTGAAACAAGTCAAATGTAGGTTTAAAAAATAGAATAAAAGCACAAGCGTAACAAGGTGCGCCCATGCGAGAAAGCCGGTGCACGTTCATCCCAGCTTTTTTTTTTTTAATTCGTGACGTAGAGAGCCACGACGAGTACTAATCTACGTCAGCATCTAACAGCAGATTGAATCACATTTTTGTGAAGAAACTTTGGTATCATGACAGTGATTATTGTAGAAGAGTCTTATATTCCAGGTTACGGCTCAAAAACATGTTGCGGTGTACAATACCTCTTTAAAGTTTTTATAGTTAGGAGAAAAACTACAATTGTATTACAGGGTTATTTGTTGATCGTTCTCATCTTATTTAGAAATATCGTTTTGGGGCTAATGTTTGCATAAACAATGGAGAGCAGAGAATACCAAATAAAATCTCATTGTAAAGTGACTGCAAAAGCTGCTGGTTAACGTGAGCGGCAGTACTGTATGTGGACATGTGTTGAGGTTAGGAATATACTGTATATACACTCAAACGTTCCACAAAGTTCTCATATAGATGTATTTACAGTATAGTCTGGCTCTTGTGAGCTGATGTTTTGAAACTGAATAGGAACGAATACAGACCAATCTCATCTTTTTTTTTTTTTTTCACTAGGCTTGGATTGTCACTGTGAATGAATTCCATCTCATTTTCTATTCCAGTTAATAGAATAGTCAGCGTCGGGCGTGAGTCAACCCCCCCGCCTTTATGAGGACACACAAGAACACGAGCTGTGAGGTCTGCCACTTGGGATTTTATACCAAATTCAATTTGGGAGTTAAAAGCGGCGATGCATATGCAGCAGGTAATGTAGCCTTAATTGTATTTACTGCTTATCAACCTCGGGTTTGAAGAAAGTAGGACGTATGAGCGCCACAGCAACATTAAACAACAACATTATACATTATACAACAGGCTCGTTCTAAGCAATTGTGGGATTAAGAAATGTGTTTGTTTTGTTCGCCAAACGACGTTGCTCGGGTGTTGTTATCAGTGGATCGTTTTGCCGATTGAAGCTGTTATTTGATTCTGTAATACACAGGGACACTTCTTTATTTCGCCGGCTATGAGAACCAACTGCTGATTTGGCCCATCTCTCCTGCTCGTTTTCTTCGGGGAGGACATCAAAACAATGGGCATCCCCCACAACTCTTCCCAGGTCGCAGTCGGGGAAGGTGGGATTCTCAACATCTGTTTCATGTTGCTTTTGTCGGTGGCCATAAGTTTTGGAAACGCCGTCAGTCTGTCGGTGTTCCTCAACTCCCGCCACTTCAAGACCCCCCAGGGCTACCTGAAAGCCTCTTTGGCCACCGCCGACCTTGCGGTGGGGGTTCTGGTCGTCCCTTACTCCGTTTACACGGAGGTCCGGGCGCTCCCAGCTCTTCAAAGGCTCGGACTCGCGTCTGTCTCATTGCCTCCCGGTCTCGGGGAGGCGGCGCCGCGGGAGGGGTTTGGCCCATGCTTCCTGGTGGGGCCGATATTTGCCGGTTGCACCTTGGTCTCCATCTTCACCATCTTCCTGCTGTCAGTGGAGAGGAGCATATCAGTCCTCAGACCCTTACACAAGAATGCGGTGGTGACCAAGGAGAGAACGGCGACATTGATCCTCCTGTCCTGGATCCTCTGCTTCCTCCTGGCCGTTGCCCCTCTGCTCCTCAGCACGGACACTAGGCTGGAGTACAGCCCATGCAGTAAGATGTGCAACTACGTCCCCGGTCCTGCAACAAGGCGACCACTCGGCGAAGTGAGTGTTGCTGATGTGCGTTCTAATTCTTTCTTTTTCCCCCTGAGTTTTACATTTTACAAAAACTCAAAGTTTAAGTCCACTGGTATTTTTTGTCCCCCGCCCTTTTCTTCCACCCACTCTTGCAGAGCACCCTGAGCGTCATCCTCCTCTTCCCTGCTTTCGACGTGTGCGTCCTGGGAGCCACTGCTGTGCTCAACCTGCTCACTTTCAACGCCGTGCGCCGTTTCTGCCGAACCCGGAAGCACCTCTGCTCCACCACCGCCACTCGCATGCCCCGGGGCCCGGCCTTCTCTGACCTGCGGGCCGCCAAAACCATCCTCATCCTCACCGCGCTCCTCTCCGGTTCGGTGGCTCCCGTGGCGGTTCTCGTGGCAGGAAACGTTTTGGGGTTTACCTGGTGTGGCTTCTCCTTCTATGCTTTCTGGATCCTGGCCTCCAGCAGCAGCTGGAACGTCCTGGTCTACAGTGCCAGGGACCGGTGTTTCCGCCTGGGGGCCAGAGAGCTCTTCTTCGGGAGAAGGACAACGAAAGGGGTTAGATGCACCGCAACGACCCGGTCCCCTACAGTTGGACCGCACCAAGAATCTGTAGGGAAGTGTGTCGAGGGTCGAAATCCGAGAACAAAGAAGAGCTGTATCCCCTCCGTCCCCCGACAGGTGGTGCTGTTTCTACACAGCACCACTCCTGCAGAGCACAGGTGTAGCACTCTCTGACAGAAAGCACCAGTGCAAACATAGTCCTATGTGAAACATCTGTATAAATCACTTCTTACATTATTACAAGTAAACTCAACTGATGTCTTACTGTGTAAATATACTGTATATAATAACAATGAACTTAATTTA
This sequence comes from Zeus faber, assembly GCF_960531495.2. NCBI lineage: Eukaryota > Metazoa > Chordata > Actinopteri > Zeiformes > Zeidae > Zeus > Zeus faber. The sequence goes on along the minus strand of NC_137194.1, from coordinate 23,693,909 downwards.
AGTTAAGAGCTAAATTAAAGTATATTGATTAGGGATAGGAGAAAATAATTCTTCCCGCTCATTGTCAGTCATTAAGTATTTATTCGTGAGGAATTTTCTGAAGGTTGTCTTTCACATACACACACACACACACAAACATATTTATATGAAATGGTCAACTTATTTTTCTGAAGAACTTGCTGAATCGTTTATTAAAATTAATTTCACTGCATATATGTATGACCGTATGTATATGTATGTGACAAATAATCTCTTGAACTTGAACTTGAATGGATATTTATGCACTTATTTGTGATGAAGTGGTTAATGTTTTCTTAGAATTGTGTTTTAGTTTTAATAGTTATTTCTTATGTCTTATCTATTGCACCTTAAATGACTGAAATATAAAAATACATTAAATCATTGGCATTTTACTTTTATTTTTCAATGTGGGTGCATTGGTCCTGGTCCGTAAGAGAAAGTGCTTCCATGTACAGAGATGTTAGAGTCCCCTTCACTTTACTTACTTGAAAACATAGAAAAGCTTTTAGGGTCTACGGGATAAAACTAAACCCTATTTCGGGTCGACTGGTTTTCAGTCTGAGCCACCGTTTTGTTTGGCAGACAAAAAGTGTGTGTGTGTGTGTGTGTGTGCTATTTATTGCTGATCAAATGTACCTGTGCTCTTCACCATCAATCCACTTCTTGTAATATGTTTGTCCAAGGTCAGGGATGTGTAGATGTGACACATAAAAGCTTGGATGACTGATGTATTGTTATATGAGCAAACATAACCATGAAAGGGAAGGAAGTACATTGTTTGAAGGATGTGTGAAAAGCTGTCTCTGAGCACATGAAAAACCTAGAGCTACTGTATATTACCCTGAAAACTCACAATATTCTGTTTGAAATTATAGAAGTGCCTGTGTGCTTCTATATTTTGTGCATTTTTTTTTTTGCCTTACAGTTATCAGAAGAAGTGGATAACATAAAGACAATGCTTTCTTACCCTGATCCCACCGATGGAAGGGAATACAATTACAAGCAAGATTACAATCAAACGATTATAGATTATACACTATAAGTACAAGGCCAAAGTCCATTGTCCGTTGTCCAGTGTCACTTCATGTCAGCAGCTCTGATTACACAAAAAAGGAAAACCTTTTATTAATCAATTTAAAAGCAAAAAAAAAAATAAAAATTACTGCAATGGCTGAATTTAAATATATAACACGTAAATAATATTTTTATATGATGTTATTTGACTAATGTATTATTTTTATGCAAATATAGGTACTAGACAATTTCTTACATATATTTTAAACAATGTGAATAGACACTGGAAGACAGTGACCCTTAGCACTTTTATTGCATCTTTTGCTGTCAAAATTAACACAGCATTTACACAAACAATGATTAGAAAAAAAAACCAGGCATATTTTATGTTTGGGGTATAATTGACCCCAGCAATTTAAACTTACAAAAAACAATTGTAATTGAAAGTGTTACCCAAGTTTACACTTCTGTACATCAGCAAGGAACACAGCAGTTAGTCAATAATAATGGGAAAAAACACCTATACGTAAAAAGTATATAAAAATCTCAAATCTGTGTGTCTTGTATAGGCCTGCCAATGTCCAGGATAAGGCCAGACTCAACAGGTCATCAGAGCGGCAGAGAGGACCTTCGGCTGTGACCTGTTTACCCTTCAGGACCTCCAGGGAGGAACAATCCTCCCGTTAACCCCGACTGATGTGTTGATTCAGATGTCTCCAAGTCTTTAATCCTTACTGCACACATGTACTCAGAGAGGACTCTTACATGTCAAATCATGCATTGGTAGAGAGGTCTCTGTGGAAAAAGGATCTTAAAACCTTCTTTTATACGGTGTGAAAAACAAGTCTAAGGGCATGGGTGGGCATCGCAAGATAACTCTTGATTTGACATTACGAGCTTCATCATTCCATTCACTGGGAGTAAGCAGACTATTTAAATCTGGGATAAGCACTTGTTGAACTGCACCCGGGATGGACGGACACACAGTTCACCCAAAGGTCTTCCTTTTAGTAATTTTCCATTGCTCTAACACAGATACATTTCACAGCATATAACAAGTTGAGCAATCACATGCCCCTCATGAATGGGGCAACCGTGATACATGAAGGTCAGAACACCCTGCGTTGTGTGTCATTAAAACTGTTTTGCACACCTGAAGATTGTGCATTAGGTAAAGGCAAAGCTGCAGTGTCAGAATGAAAGTCACCCGAGACCATCTGTCCATTCCTGGTCATGGTAGATCATGTGGCATTCAGTACGCCTTCTATTATAAGTTGAGATGTCTGTAATAGACATTATGATATAAATTAGGACATTAAATCAGCCAAATGTGGTAAATCAAAGGATGTATTGCTGTAATGTCTGTTATGTGCAAAAGTACCTACAATTTGCATGGCCAATTTGCATGTCGTTTCAGCCGCAATCAACTTTGAAGGGTAATCCGTCGGAGCTCTTGGAGTTGTGGCATCTCCAGGAAGAGTGGCTGGTATTTATATCTCTTTATAAAGTTATCTCACACTTCTCTCCATGTCTGTGGCAGGAGGATAACTGACGGAGTAGTCTCTGCTAAGTTTTCGGTGGTATATAGTGGAGTCACGAGGGGTTTGGAAAAGGTGCTGTTTAGCAATGTTCTAGTGCGGACATGATGGGCAATGCAAATGCTTTGCACAGGGGCAATGTCAGGTGTTTTTTTTTTCTGTCCCCATAACTTTGCCAAAACAACAGAAGTGCTATATTTTGTGTATGGACAGACACACGTAGTCTTGAGTGTTCTCTGTGGCTTTTCACCTCTTTTTGCAAGCTGCCACCTTGAATTCTCTAACAAAACTTGAATTCTGGCATTTCTTCACGGACCTCATGTTTAAGTGGTTCCTCAGTGGCAGCCTTACTCCAGTAATCAAGTGACCGCGACTGAGGCCACTCCGCTGTGCAAGCAACTGATTTTGGCAACGTTAATCCAGTTCACACATCATCACCCGTTGTTTGCGGAATGTTTTACGTTGTACATGTATTGGCACACAGAAACCTCGAGTACCTTATAGGATGGCAAATAGGCTACAAGTATCATCAACACATACGCTTTTAAGGTAAGATGCAGTGGTAATGTCTTCTGGCCTCGGATGTTTTCTTTCTATATGTATTAACAGGTTACTTTTGTAAAGAACAACAGAGTAGTGAGGGCACTTCGCTGACTTTCAGCCCGTCACACGTGAAGGTGGAAACTCTATAGTGTCAGACTGTGCGGGAGCACGGGCTGCTTCCTCGGGGGGAAAACGAGTGTGATTTGGAGGTCTCTGGAGGTGAAGCTGAGGGTGGCTGACAAGACTGCAGTGTATCTGCAGGGAACTGGAGGGAGAAACTGTATGATTGGTCTACGCTCATTAGTGATGCTGAGGGAAGAAGTGTCGCACTTGACCTTCACGTCATCTTCTTTCAATGATCACCCATCTTCTTTTTGGAGAGCTCTTCTTTTAGTATCCTGTTCTCCTCCAACAACCGGTTAATTTCTGTACGTCTGTGGCTACAAAAAAGGCATTCCTGCTGTTCTTTTCTGTCGTCCTCATGTGACCTCTGTGCAGCCACATCTGGTGGTGCAGCTTCATCCACCTGTGACCTCCGTGCAGCCACGTCTGGTGGTGCAGCTTCATCCACCTGTGACCCCTGTGCAGCTACATCTGGTGGTGCAGCTTCATCCACCGGTGACCTCTGGCCAGCTGGATCCGGTGGTGTTGCAGGTGCTTTGTTGTTCCCTTTGAGAGCTTGCTGTCTCTTTGACCTCCGTTTATACTGCTCAATGTGCGTTGCTTTGACTTCTGTGTGCCCGAGGTGCAACGAAGGAACCCAATCAGGATCGCGCTGTAGCATTTCATAGGCAGGTTTACCTGAAAAACACACAGAATTTATTTAAATAGTTATGTAGCTATACAGCCTGACAGTTGTGCAACGTTAGCTGTGTAGTAGTACTGTAAGTTTTGTCATTCTGATATTGAAACTTTAGAACATCGTTTTTTTACTTGTAATTGTACTAGATCTTTTTGGGTGCCGTTTGAAAGTTGGATATCTGAAAGGGCCTTTCAATCAAATTACAATGTAATGATATTAAAATGGGTGTTACAATGCAGGACAATAGGATGGAAATGGTGTACAATAGACTGAATATTATGGCTAAACAATTTATCCACATATGTGGATTCACCAACAACAGACCACCGTTCTTAGTCTTCAGGGGTGAGCTAATACATTACGAAAGAATTGAAATACATAAAAACCCAACAAGCCTTGGAAATGGACAAAAACACACATGTTGATTTCTGATTAGACCTCGGACCCCGTTTTTATTTATCTAATTGATCGTTTGCTTTCTCTTATTTCTACTGTTTTGTGGTGGATTACTTTAAGTTGTAACAGCCCAGTCTATGTTCTGCCCTGGTTGTTCTGTATTACCAAATTGTTATCGTAATGGCCAGACTTTGTTAGTACAATAAGGGTTTAAAAACATTAGCTGTGTAGCAACAACAAACACAGCCCCCCCCCCCCAACGCCATGTATGCGGAGCTAGCGGTGACCACGTAACGGTTCGATGCGTTTCGAACCATAACTCACCTGTGTGGAAATGCCGTGAACACACGAACATGTGTCGGGAAATGCTGCTGAAGGTGATGTTTGTCCGCCCCACAGCCGCCACCCACGCCATGCGACGCCTCTTTGTCAGCTCGGCCACCTGGGTTCCGTTGTTTTGCTTCCAAGCCGGGAAGCTGAAAAATCGCACTCCATGAGCGACGCGTTTCCCACGCCGGTCGTGAGAAAAGTTGTGGCAGTTGATAACGCAGCAAGCGTGCACCATTCCGCCGTGTCTTTTTTTTTTTTTTTTCGGTCGGGGCTGATAGATGGTAAGTCGGGGTGGATAGAAACACCGCGGTGACGACGTCCACTCCCACTGGCGCTTCCACTTTCGTTGCTGCAGCTACTGGGGTCTCTACCGCGGCTTCCGGGTCTAAGAATCCCACAATGCCTTGCGTTGCTCACTTTAGCTCGCGTCACGATCCCGATCTCTATATGTTGTTGTTCAAGTTCAGGTTCAAGTTCAAGAGATTATTTGTCACGTTGTTGTTGTCTTCCTCCTCTTTCTTCTTCTTCCTCTCGCTTTTCTTCTTCGTCGTCTTCTACCTCTTCTTTTTCTTCTTATTCTTCCTCCTCTTCTTCCTGTTCTTCTTCTTCTTCTTCTTCTTCTTCTTCTTCTTCCTATTTTTGTTCTTCTTCTTCTTCTTCCTCTTCTTCTGTCTTCTTCCTCCTCCTTTTCTTCTTGTTCCTCCTCCTCTACTTCTTGTTCCTCCTCCTTCTCCTCTTCTTCTTCCCCTTCCTCCTTCCTCTGCACATTTTGGTATGTTTTAGTATTTTTAGAGCTTATAGAGCTTATTGTGCGTAATCACCAGGTGTCATGACATTTCACTGCATATATGTATGACCGTATGTGACAAATAATCTCTTGAACTTGAACTTGAACTTGAATGACAACCGTCCGGTGGCCCTCACCTCGGTGGTCATGAAATGCTTAGAGAGGCTGATTAAGGATCACATCTGCGCCTCCCTCCCCGCACCTTGGACCCGCTGCAGTTTGCGTACCGGCCAAACAGGTACTGCACACCGCGCTCACGCACCTGGATGGCTAGAAGGGGGCCTATGTGAGATTGCTGTTCATCGACTATAGTTCAGCTTTCAATACCATAGCACTCCGCTCTGTACCTGGATCCTGGACTTCCTCTCAGCCCGGCCCCCGTTGGTTAGGGTGGGGAAGGCACATGTCCAGCTCCCTCACCCTGAACACAGGATCCCTCCAGCGCTCTGTACTCAGCCCCCTACTGTACTCCCCGTACACACATGACTGTGTGGCCAGGTCCTGCTCCGACGCCATCATCAAGTTTCCCGACGACACCGTCGTGGTGATCACCAACGACGATGAGAAGGCCTTCCGCGAGGAGGTGGTTGACCTGTCACTCTGGTGCCAGGACAACAGCCTCCTCCTAAGCATGAGGAAAACTAAGGAGCTGATTGTGGAATTAAGGAGGAGATTACAACCGAGGACGCACGCGCCATTGGTGATTAATGGGACTTCTGTCGAAAGGGTGAGCAGCTTCAAGTACCTGGGAGTCCACATCACAGAGGATTTAACGTGGACTATACACACAGACACTCTGGTGAGAAAGACGAGGCAGCGTTTTCACCACCGCAGGCAGCTAAAGAAATTCTGGGTCTCGGTGAGGATCCTCAAGTCCTTCTACTCTGGAGCAGTGGAGAGCATCCTGACAGGCAACACCACTGCCTGGTTTGGGAACTGTACTTCTCAGGACAGGCGGGCCCTGCAGAGGGTGGTGCGTTCAGCTGAACATATCACTGGAACTACCCTCCCCTCCCTGCAGGACTTTTACACCAGGAGGTGTAGTAGCAGAGCCCACAGGATCATGAAGGATCCTCACCACCCCAACAACAGACTGTTCCAGCTGCTGCGATCGGGTGAGCGCCTCCGCAGTTGCACAGCGAGAACAGAGAGACTGAGACGGAGTTTCTTCCTGCAAGACTATTGATTTCGACGATTCCTTTCTTGTCTGCTCTCTAGTTCCCGGGACGCCTCAATGTGCCGGAACCCGCGACGACCGTGACATTTTTCTCCCGGGTCTCGCGGCTCTTTGAGTTGGTGAACCAGATCGCATGACGCGGACCCCGGCGGTTTCTGGCTGCACCCGTGGCAGTGCCTGCACGGGCTGACGCGGAATCACCACCTATTCATATTCCGTGGCACCTGCCCTGTTCTCTCCATTCCGGTGCCATTAGCGCGCTTTTCCAAACAGTCAGGTGTTCCCTTGTGAATGAATGTCCACCTGGGGTGTCGGCACAGCACCTGCACACCTCCCTTTGTGGATCCTTCGACCCACCTGTAAACATGGAAACACCACCGTTATACTTCCTGTCTCTGTAACGACAGGGCGGAAAAAGCAGAAAAAAGTATTCTTTTGAGTCTTAATTTAATTTTATTATATTTATATTATTCTATTCTATTCACTAACTGCATTCCGTTAATGATAATATTATATTCCCTAACTGCATAAGTTCAAGTTCAAGAGATTATTTGTCACATACATATACATACGGTCATACATATATGCAGTGAAATGTCATGACACCTGGTGATTACGCACAATAAGCTCTAAAAATACTAAAACATACCAAAATGTGCGTAATCGACACAAGGTGCTCACGCAGGCAGCCGCAAGGGGAGGCGCCACAATCGTGATTCTGGGTTCCATAATTATATAAAAGCACCACACACAGAATAAATCTGTGTCTGTCTTGCATTTTAGGAATTAGTTCGTTTCAGTTAGTTCGCGAGGTAGGAATTAGGTTAGCTATTATGTTCGGTTTAGAATTTATTGTGCATAATCTCCGGGTGCGTTGCAACGACATTTCACTGCATATATGCATGAAAGTATGTATATGTACGTTGTGGTACGGACTCAACCTCTTGAATCTTCTTCTCTTCCGCCGCTGAGGTCACGTGGCTTCCCGTCGACCGCGGCTTGGGCTCCTCGCGGAGGTCCGCCATCTTGTCTGCATCGTCACCCGGGAGCTCGATGACGTCCGGGATGACGTTGCAAACGCGCCTCAAACTGTTTTCGTGCAGCGTAAATAAATATAAATGACAGGTTCGTATTGCGTATGAAAACATATTGCAACATTTCATATTATAGTTGATGCGATTCTGTTTGGCGTTCATCAGTTCTTCAAGTGAAAATGTCAGAAATATATTTTTTAACATAAATATATTATTAAGGAATAACATCTTGACAATGTACACACTAAGCTTTGTGAAAAAGAGGCCGCATGAAGCAGGATTTATATGATTTATTGAAGTAATTCTATCGACAAACCGCAAGAGGGTGCAAAGACCCTTTTTTAATTTACTGTTCATTTACTATGTCGAATTCAGGAGAGAAACAATTACAGGGTAGTCGACAGATAATGATGTCATAACATGTTAGATAATACACGCATCAAAACAGTTTGTTACGTCTCATAAATACAAAACAAGGCATTCCAAAACCAATCAAATACCAGTCATCAACAAATTTCATGCAAAGACTAGAAAAAGATATCAAGATAATCAGCCACAATCAACAATAACCAAGACTATTTGGAAATATGCTCAAATATTCCAAAACAGTATCATAGAAAGACCAATAGATTTTCCAGTAATATGTCTGCCTAGCAACACCGTGTCGGTAGACCCTGTGTGAGGTGAACTCTGTGCCACAGCCCGACCAACAGAATCATGACTAAACTGCAGGCGGAGTTCATTCTGTGACCTTCCGGGTCACACCCATCGATTGTGTAAAGCCATAAATCATAACCCACGTCTTGCCGCGTGGAGAGCTGGGCGTCCAACTGGGTCAGCTATGTCGGGACGCCATTTGTGCGTCGAGATGTATTTCCAGGGTCATAATGCGCCTGGCTGTGTGGGTTACACGTCGGGGCTTGACCCCCACCGGGGGCGTGGTCTCGTTTCACGGGCGATAGTGTGTCCTGTCGTGCGTCTCCGGTGAAACCAGCTGACACTGTGTTTGGGTTTCTTCTAGGTTAGGATTTAGGGTATATCCTGCAGGCCTCTTTCCAGTGCGTCACCAGGACCACCACGTCTCATATAAACGTCCATACTGAGCGGAGAAAGGGCACCGAGTGCAAGGCTCAGTGTTTAAGAGATGCTCTCATATTATCAATTGACAAACAGCAAAGAAAACAAAAGTAATTATAAGCAAGAAGGACTACTTAATCGAATTGAAAAGTAAAACGAAACACGAGAAAGGGAGAAATCGAGCGGCCATGGCGCCTGGCTCGAATTAGGCCACCACTACCGGAAAACGGCACTTTTCAACGGGAAGTTTGATATGATGTGATCTTGGGTATTGCTTCTTCAGGTGCATTTATGTACAGAAGCCACCCAAAAAATAGACAATTACAGAAGCGGCACCTGCCTCCCCGAAAGTGGCTTCACTGAAGGCCACACTTAAAAAAAACAAAAAACGAATTATTGTTATCATTATGTAGGTACCACAGAAGGTGATTAAGGTTCATATTCATAGAATAAAAGGAATAAAAATAAAATAAATCAAACAGCACATTTGGTGTCCGATCAGATGGAGCTTTAATTGTTACATAAACCCCTTATAAAGTGAATCAATTGTCAACTTATGGGCAGTTCGCCATATATATTTGTATTTAGTTGTATTTTTGTATTTAGTATGTGATGTGTAAATAGGTATTTACAGAACAGCCAGTGAACATCAGGATTGTTGATATTTACCTTGAACACTATCCTGCCGTAATTAAAATAAAAGTTATGAATACAAATAATGATGAAAATGTAATAATAATATAAAATAAATAAACCAAAACATTAAATATGGATTAAAAAGGTTATATACCTGGAGATGCCGGGGATTGAACCCGGGGCCTCATACATGCAAAGCATGCGCTCTACCACTGAGCTACATCCCCTTCCTGCGAGGAAGCGACTCTGTCTATATATAAAATCTAAGTTCAATATAAACAACTCTTTGGGTTTTGGGGAGCTTGGAGCTTATTTTTATTTTGTGTGCGTGCGTTTTTGGTGCGTTTGCATGTTGTGCCGTTCAGTGTGAGAGAGATGGTTATCAACGAACTAGCCCAGACTACACAGATTTGTTTCCACTATCGACAACTAAATATTCCAGTTTTCCCAAATTTCGAGTAAACTTTCCCCGTGGCAATCTAACTGTATTGGAAAACAAAGTGTTATTTTGTATCAAGAGCCCTTGATGAGCTAAGCCCAGGGCCTATTTTTAGTCAGAGGTCATGTTTTGCTTTAGAGTTGAGGAACACAGCTGGGTGCTTCCAATCTGGCTGGGGAGAGGAGGCAGGGCGCGGAACACGACAAACCCCAAAGTCAAACTGCTCAGAACGAAGCAGAGGCAACAGCCTGGAAACACACAACGGCACAGTAGGTTGGAATGGAGGTTGAACTGGACCGCCATAAAGCAAAGCTCAACAGCCACCACAGCCTAATCCTTGGGGGGGATTAAAATAGCCCTGCCGCTAGTTCTCCGGAGGGACGGGTGAGAAGAGGCCTCTCCTCACCCGTCCAGACGGAAAGCACAGCCTGTCCCCGCGCCGTGTTTTCCAGCGTGGACCTCCCAAGGACGCCGCTTCCAGGGCCCCGCCCGTCCCGGCCTTGTAGAGTCCAGTCCTGCGGACAAGCGCAGGAGGAGTACGGCAACGAGGCGTTGGAGAGCTCGGGTGGGACAGTCCACCCTTCCTCGACTCCCTCTCGGTTTTCGGATCGTCTTTCCCCCTCGGTTTCTCTTTCTGCACCTAACGACCCTAAATTGACGCCGGTGCACGGCCATTCTCTAGAATTACACGTTCGTGGTGTCAGGGACTATATGTAAGAGGGCGGCAGGGCCCCTAAATCAGGTGTAGACAGGAAACCAACCACAGCCTGTAGAGCACAACCCATAGACTAATTATAAATTAGCTGCATTTTTTTTGCTTTGTGCAATACTGCAAACCGCATAGAGATGACATGAGTTATACATGACCCGGTTGATCCGATCATCCGAAACTCACACATGAGACACATGCACACAGGCACACCCATGCAGATATACCACATTTACATATACAAATTTACAAATACACAAAGCCGCAGTATTGAGGCCATTTTCTTGTAGCAGCAGCCATGAGTGGCTGTCGATGCAGAGGATTATATGAATACAGTGGTAACAGTTATATAATCGCTGCTATTTCTGTTTGGGGATGTCATATGTGCAAATTTTTAATTTTATTGAAATCAATGAGGTTTTTTTGGGGGGGGGGGTACTGTACCCAAGCATAAGGTGTAGACTATCCGTCTTACATTGGACATCAACACGGTGTGCTGCGGATCTGCGTGGCACGGAGGTCACTGCAAATGCCAGGGGGCGACGAGCTTCTCTGGCTGATCTGCTCTGGATCCGCTGCTGCTGCTGCCGCCTTATCATCCGCCCGCACTCCGTCCGGCGGAGGGGGCCACCGCCTGGCCCACAGGGGCTGGCGAGACGGGAGGCGTCAAAATGAAGGCTGAGCAGGGAGGTGCCCAGGCGAGGTGTCAGTGTGCGGGAGGCCATAGACCGGTAACAACTCGGTGCACCAACCTTTGAAATGTTTGCACACAATGCTGCACTTGTGCACTGACCGGTGGCAGAAAACTACTCAGTAGATTCAGATTCAAGAGAGGTTTATTCGTCACATACATATACATACTTTCATACATATATGCAGTAAAGGTCTTTGCAACAAACACAGAGATTATGCACGAGGGAGACTATTCTGAAGGAAAGATCCCTTCTCAGACCTGGGTGATCAACAAAGCACACAGTTACATAACAACAGTGAACTATAGTTGCAGAATAAATCATGTTCACCTTTAGTGGGCTGGCTGGAAGCAGACTTCACTCTGCATTTAAGAACACCATCTAGTCAAGGATGACCTTGATTATTAAAAAAGTTGCTCTCATTATGTTATCGTTTCCCGGTTGGCACATATTATTTTTGACGTATCCAAGAGGGTTTTTAAAGAAATGCAACAAAACTAAGATTACAATAATAGTTCATATATAATATTAAAATAATAATATAAAATAATTAAATAAATAGTTTATTTATATATATATATATATATATATATATATATATATATATATACACACACATACATACATGCATACATGCATACATGCATACCTTGGATCAAGTTCAAGTCACATACATACATACATACATACATAAGAGTCAGCAAAGTTTGCTTTTTCTCCGTATATCCTTCGATTATCTTGACAACCATTCATTCCATCTACTTCCCACTTTGTGGCTGTATTGCTGGGGCGTGCTGTGTTGACTTTGGTGGGATGAAGCTCAGTTTAATTGATTGGTATTTTTAATTCATCGGTAGATATCGTAATATATCTTGATGTTGCATGAATTTCACATTGACGATCATAACAAATTCATCCACACTGCCCAGAAAAGCCTTTAATTATTCCACAAAATGTGAGAGAAGCAGAATGGCCGGGCCATGACTGTGGTTTCTTGGATGGATGCAACTGCCTCTGATCCATGTACTGTACATGTCTATCAACAGACGTATCTATGACCTCATCTACCTTTAACCTACAGCAAATAATTTAGCCGGTAAAAATAGCAGCCACACGCACAGGACTTCAGAGGAAACCGGTTAGGGACAAATTTGCTTTAAACGGCCGGACTTTAAACTTTGAACATTTCCACTTGTCTCGCATTCAACAATACTGGCTACAAACAAACAGGATCCCCGAGTCGACCTGCGCATCGCCATGCCCGGTCCTTCCACCGCAAAATAAAGCCTGGAGCCGGCCGATGCGTTTGGTCGCTCAGAGGCCCCGCACCGGCGGTCCGAGGACGGGTCAGCGAGGCCAAGGAGTCAGCATTCCAGCCGACGTTGGCCGCTAGGGACCGCGGAGCAAAACACACCCATACGCACACATAGACTGAAAGAGAGAGAGAAAGAGAGAGAGAAGGAGAAAGAAGGGGAGGCGGGGGGGCCAAGTGCTGTGACCTCTCACCTAGTTCTCCAAACACCGGGGGGAAACTGCAGGAATCATCGCAAGCCGAACGTATTTTCTGAGAGTGGCCGCGTGCCAGGACCGACGCAAGTGGGGGAAGAAAAAGAGGTTTTGGATACAGTTCGTCTGGGGGGAAACCCAATCCTCCGTTCATCTGCACGCTTGGAAGTATGGCCGTAGCCAGGCCTCAAGCGATGCATCACAAGCCATACGCTTGTGATGAATGCGCAAACATGAGTATTGCGTATCAGCCAAAGATGACTTGACATGCTGTAAATTAAGATCCAAGAGGAATCTTTATTTGTCACACCACACTACAACAACACATGTACACACACACACACACACACACACACACACACACACACACACACACACACTCACACACACACACACACACACACACACACACACACGCTTTTTGGATGGTGGCCAGTGAAATGTGGCCTCTGCATTTCTCCCATCCTTCTCCTGGGCAGTGTTTGTCAATTCTGCCCAGGGACCTGGTATCCACCACTGGTCAGATGATGGATTTTTGGTGGGGGTCCTTACTGATGTTAAGTGGAGGAAACCCTGTGTGAGCATGGGGAGAACACAGGGAGACAACCCACCACGGTGCCATCTAACCCGGTCTTGCGGTGAGGCAGCAGTGCAATGCACTGCGCCACCGTCCCACGTGTCGGTATCCATGGCGTCGGTAGACACCCGGCATAGCAAGAATTGTTTCCTATCATTGTTTATCCTGGGCATGTACACGGCAGTGGAAGGCGTAAAGACGTGGACAAACACGTTTGACGGAGGCTGACTTAATTTGTGTCTCGGTTCAGCAACTCCACTTAATTGCAGCTTGATGAACAAACTGTTCTGGCTGCATGTCTGTATTAGTCATCGCTGTGTGACCATGGTATGGATATCATCATAACAGAGGGGTGAGTGAGTGTGTGTGTGTGTGTGTGTGTGTGTGTGTGTGTGTGTGTGTGTGTGTGTGTGTGTGTGCTTGCTTGTGTCAGTTGCTTAGTACCTGGTAACTGTATCGGCGGGACTCCTTATCAACTTGCCCTAGGAAAGCTCACGTTGCATCCATTACAGTCTCCTATCGCCTCTCGCTGCTGAGGTGACAGCGTGAAAAAAGGCAGAAAAAATAAGCCAGTGCGTTTGTTTAGAGCTGGTGTCCAGGTCCAGGTCCGGGTCACACAGTAGGTCTGATAACACAGTGCATATTTATTTGATACTCACAGACACACACACACACACAGACACAGACATACACCGAAGTACACACACACACACACACACACACACACACACTGATAAACAGGCGGTATACAGTCATCAAGAAAAACCTTTAAAGACTAGCTGGGATGATTTCAGTTTAACAATGGCACTATGACGTTTTTGGATGACGAGAATACAGGAGATAATAGAAAATATTTAAAATATTTAAAATATTTGAAGCATGTAAAGACTGCACTAAAGCCTTTTTATGAGGAAACAAAAAAACTATTTGAATAACTATCAAAAAGAGATTATGAGGACACTAAATATCATAACCAGAACCTGAATGAATTTAAATGTCCTGCACAGCTCATTGGCTGCTCAAATGGTGCATTCAGAAGGCTGTGTGCACGATTGGCTGACGTGCATTGAGTGACACTCCCCTGCAGCCAACGGAAGGATTGCGAAGGGGAGGGATTATGTAATCACTGTTTACAAATTATATTTAAAGGGCCGGTGCAGAGATCACAGGGCTTGGGCAGTAATGCAACATCATGAATGCAAACCTCACAGAAGAAGAATAAGAAGAAAAAGAAGAAGAAGAAGAAGAAAAGGAAGAAGAAGAAGAAGAAGAAGAAGAAGAAGAAGAAGAAGAAGAAGATCAGAGGGTCGGGGCGCAGTGTTCTGCACAACAAGGAAGCTCATCCGGGTTATTAACTGGAGTACTTTCATGGGATGCATGATCGGAATCGCACAAAATCCGGGTTGATGATCTCTGTCATAATTCAGAGCGTGCATAACAAGTATAAGTAGTTGCCAACAAGTAAAACAATGTCACAAGAGTTTATCCCGTGCTGTTAACGCATTAACACCATTTAAAACTTAACAGACGGTCAAGAGATGGGGAAGGTTGGTGTTACATCAGTGACTCCCTTTATGATGTAAGACATCATCCATCCAAATATCAGTGTAATCTTCTTCTGTCTGTTGTGAAATAAATTATTTGACACAGCGATGATAGCAGCTGTATGTTTTGTCCAAAGGTGGCATCTAAATTCATCACTCCATGTTTTAGGACAGTGATTCTCAACCTTTTTCATATCAAGGACCCTCAATTTGATAGGCGCCAGTCAGTCCATTGATCCCATTTGAAAAGATTCTGTTCCTGGAACCGCAATCTGAGAACATTGTTATCAACAGATACGATTTAATCCAAAATGCCATAACTGTCTACGCTATGGTCAGGGGAGATCAGATTGAAACTATGATACATGTTGTTTGTGTTGTACAGCCTCTCTTCATGCCCTTGTAAATAAAACAATGGTCAAGTTGCTGGGAACCTCCCTGGAACTTCTCAGGCGAGCCCCGGGGAGTCCCCAGACCCTGCGTTGAGACCCCATGTTATTAGAATACCCCCCAGCCCAGATCAGGAACAACCAGAGACCGGGTGTTCTACAAGCTGACTTGGGATCAGCACCCCTGACAAAAGTCACCATTTCCTATCTGGCTGCAGGTTTGACAGCACCAACTCTCCCAACCCCCACCCAGTCACCGGGAGGCCCGGCTCGCATCTGGTGTAATATTCTGATTGGCTGGCCGGCTGCAGGGGGGGCGGGGAAAGGGGCGTGCGCACAGTGTGTTGTGATCTCACAATCAGCTGTTTTGTACGTTCTACATTCTGATCCAAGGATCAGCTGGAGGCAGCAATAAACAAGGAGAATCTGCGGGGAGGAAACCGAACAACCAACGAGGGGGAGAGCTGCAGATGTTATGATATAGGAACGAAACGTCGGTGTAAACATTTTACACGAAGCCCTTCTTCTGCGAAGAAAGCCTTTTTTTTTTTTTAATTATTTTTTTATTATGGTGTTTTAACTACCTCACTTTAAAGGCTATCTAAAGCTATGCTTTAAGGAATTGTTGTCGTTTCTACTGTGTGTGAGACCTCGTTTACAACTTGAATTACATTGCAAAGGCAGGTAAGTGGCTCGTTATTTTGTCTTGTTAGTGTTTGGTGTGTATACAGTGGCCGAAAGTAGGTGGCAAACTGCAACTGTCCTTGCGAATCGCGTCGTCTTACGCGGGCCTATATGCAGTCAATTATGCAAATTTGAGCCGCAAAGAAAACACAACAGGACCGATATTATGACGAAATGCAGATAACTGTGTACGTTGACGATTGCACAGCGGTCGTGTTTACGTCATAAATACGATCCCGGAGCCCAAAGAAACGGTCTGCATCTGCGAAGCGGCTCGACGTCCTACAATACCACCACCATCATCATCATTATTATTATTATGACATCAGTTTGGTGATATGGGACGAGGGACATTTTGCGCCAAATGGTGAACGACGATGGCGGGTGTCGGTGCTTTCTGCAAGGACCGGTAAAATTATTACACATTATTAATCAAGTTATTGTGGGCTGTGTGTGTGTGTGTGTGTGTGTGTGTGTGTGCGTGTGTGTGTGTGAAGCCCCTGACATCACCCAGCCCCGCGCGCTGCAGCTGAGCCAAGCTGTCATTGCTTTGACCCTTCGGCTGCGAAGCTTACACGGATAATTCATGTTTAACCTAAATAGCCCGCATAGAGACTCCCGCTTTCCGATGTCGGTGACCGAATGTGCTTTTCAAAATATACTGACGACCCCCCCCCAAAAAAAAAAAACACAACGAGGTTTTTCCCCGGCGGCCGCGTATCAAACGCCGCTTGTTCTGAGCGGGATTTCTTTAATTTCTTGGCTTTTTGTTGGAAATCGGTTCGCAAAACAGTTGATATAGTTCGTTTCGTAGACGGACGGGCATATAGTTGAGGTTTAGGTTCGCATTCAACCTAGAATTTGGCCATTTTTCCCCGTTTTTCTTCACACCGTCCGATAGGTTAGACCGAACTGGCAGCTTTGGTGACGTGTTTTGTGACGTCAAGGGCGTCTTTTTTTTTTTAACCCCCTCCCATCCGCGTTTGGCCCCGCCCACCCTAGGAGGATCTATGTTGGGGCATAGATCCTATTGAACACAATTTGTATTTATGAAAGATATTACTTTCAGAAACCAGTGTTTATGTTATTAGATAATAATACCAATGCTATTACTTCGAATGCATATACGATTACTCGCATGGTGGGGGGGGGGGGGGGGGGGGGTTCCAATTCCAGCCATGCATATTTATTTAAATACATATTGGGCCATTCAGGTGTAATATTTAGTCCATTTCTGAATTTTGCTTATGAGATCTGTGATAAGGCAAATGTCATTTTTGCACGGTAGGTTGTTCATACAAACGAGTTGCTGAAAGCATTTGTTTTCTACAGAACTATTGATTTTAATATACATTTTTAAAGGGATTTGTCAATGTTCAGCACTGCAAGTAACCTTTAAGTAATGGTCAAACAAAACAAATTATACATCTGTGTAATAAATCTAGTACCAAGTAAGATGGAGTAAAAAATAAAATAAACTACCTTTATTTTGCCAGTAAACTTATTTACAAAATAAACATCTACTGAGCATTTCTCAGTTAAAAGTTATTTTATTTTAATCAGATTTATCCATCCAAGTCTTATGACCTAGTGACTAAAGGAATGCATGAAAATAGCAATCCTGCAGTGCAGAGGCTGCAGCCCTCTCATTCCCCTCATGGGACACTGGGAAGAACAATTTGAAGGTGTCTCCTGCTTGCCACAAACATGCATCCTTGTTATGGGCCTTTAATGAAATTCAAATGAGTGTTTTTGTTCCTGGCCTCAAGCTGATTAGGAATGACCTCCCCTGTTACTAAACAATAGAAATCCTCTTGCACATGACAGTGAAACTTTTTACAATAGTTTTATTGTTAAGTGAAAAGGAACGTGGAATGAATGCCTTTTCTCTTATCTGAATCTTGTTTTAAAGATAAAGATAAGATAAAGATACTTTATTAATCCCCAACGGGAAATTCCAGTGTTGCAGCAGCAATGACATGACAAAACACACATAATTTACATAAACACATGTTGTTTTGAACATAAAAAATAACTAAATAAATAACCAAAAATGAAAAATAATAGTAATATAAATAAATAGAATAAAATAGAATTTAACTCAGTGAAAGGTAAAGTTTAAAAGTGGAAGTTACTACAATATCATCAATACAGTTTTAAACTCTATTGATGACCTGTTTGCTGTTTGCAGCTCTGTTCCTGTCACTATCATATTTGGGCCACAATCATTTCCCGCACTGTGTGTGAGCATCACTAAGGGTGAGAGACCATTGTGGACCTGGTGTCAGTGTCGCCATGGCAACGAGCCAAATTAGGACAGGTGGTGTCAGTCCTGCCATTGTGGCATCCAGTTGAATGGAACTGGAGGAATAAGATGTTCTCCGTGTGTGCTACCTCCTACCACCACTATAGACAAGCAGGCTACCGCGGTCCCGACTGTATGTTGTAGCCTGTGGTGTAACAGCTGTGTGACCCTACATCATCCTGTTGAGAAAAGTAGGGCGGTGGCTTGTCTTTTTCCTCCCGTCTTCTATTGCGGTTTGTCCTTGCGTGCGTGTCTTTCACTCTGTTGCCTAATGTTCATTTTTGTATTGTGACCTTCACTTTCCGCTCCGCACTCTTAATTTGTCCGTCGGGCCACAGTCCTTCATGGACCACTGTCCAATTTGTAGAAGTGGATGGGAGAGCAGGTGTCCTTACCTAGTGAACCTAGTGACACTGAGTGAGACTCTTTTCAACACACGTCTCCCTTTCTTAGCCCTTCCCCATTCATCATAATAGAGGTGAACGTTTTTTTTTTAAATCTGTTGCGTTCCACCAAAATGTGCCCTATCGTTATGTACCATGTATCATCAGAGACAATTTGTTGTAAAAAAAAAAAAAGCTGTAGGCTTTAGTTTTTTGGAGTAATGTCTGTATTCTGTCTCCCTCTGTCTCTCCAGGCCTGTCTGCTCCAAACCAAGTGAAACCTTACATTTGCACTACCGAAGCCTGTACACTCATGTCTATCAACCACAGTGATCCAGCAAAGGGCTTCGAATTAAGAAAGAGGTTTTAAAGAAATTCTCACCCATCAGACACAGTATTGAACGGCTCGACAACAAGTCATAAACCCAAATAAGAAAAAAATAAAGGCAGCTACAGCATTTTCGTGGACGACAGAAGAAGCTTCCTTACGGCACCCTACACCCTGTGATCCATTTGACGGCAGCAAAAAGTAGTCATGTTCCAACGTCTGAGCAGCATCTTCTTTGGGGAAGTGGAGGAGGTGGCAGCAGAGCTGAAGGGGCCGAACCCATGTGTGACAGAGGCTGATGAGGAGGGGTGGATGCTGGTCAACCTGCCCGGTGAGTCTTGCTCAGAGCTGGAGGGAGGGTGGGGACCTGGGTGGGGGGTGGGTGGTGTGGGGGAGGAGGGGGAGGGGGGGTTGAACAAAATAGTGACAATATCAGTTGCGTTCAGAAATGTTCGAGCTCCCCGGGAGTTTTAAACCTTGTGTAAAGTGAGTGATTGGATGGGGTATGGGGGGGGGGAGTCCGATAACAACTGGGGGCGTAGCAGAAGTTGAGTGGTACTGAACAATAAGGCTACCGTGCACCATGTTGTTTTAATGATGAGAGAACATGTGTGAACATGCATCTCTTTTCCCTTTATTTGTGTTCCCAATCAATTGTTTTGTTCCCAGAGCAAAACAAAAACAAAAAAACTGTTCATAGGATTAATGCAGCGTAGAAACACCTCAGCAATTCAGGTCAAAAATTATGTCACTGACAGAACACGAGGATAAGAGGGTACACATAACATAACTAATGATATGATTCTTACTTTTATGTTTTGTGTTGTCCCCCCCCCCCCTCCCTCCCTCCAATTTTTATTCAAAAACCCTCACATTCCCCACACTGGTATGTGTGTGTGCGCGCGCGAATGTACCCATAACCTGCATGGCTTTTTGAATACAAATGCATCGATCTCGCATTATGCCTGTCCCACCCTAAATATTCCCTTATTGGTCAAACCCATCCCCAATCTGACAAGTCATGCCCTCAGCGGAAGCTAAATGCACGATGCCGCTTGAGGGTGAGACGGACGCACAATCATTTCCAGACAATAAACAATCAAATCATCAAGACATACTTACCGGGACTGAGCGCCCCACCCCCACCCCCTGCCCACCTCACAAGCGTCGTAGAACACATAGAGGTCGGGCGAGGGAGACAGCGGCTCCATTTACCCCCCTGACCTGTCCTAGCGCCCGCCCGTCTGCCAAGGCCCTGGCCCGGCCCAGAAGGGCCAAAGTGTCCACAGCGTCCACAGCGTCCACCTTGTCCACGTCCCCCGGCTCCGGGAGTGAATGTGGAGGCAGTGAGGGTAGCAGTAGAGCAGGCTCAGAAAGGGGCTGCATGGATGAGAGTTGGTTTGTCACCCCTCCCCCCTGTTTCACTGCAGAGGGAGCCACGGCAGAGACCAGCCCCATGGAGGACCTGCTCATAGAACATCCCAGTATGTCTGTCTACGTCTCTCCTAACAACCTCTCAATGGTCTCCAATGGCAACCTGTCCGTGGTGGGAGAAGAGAGCATCGTAAGCCTGGCAAGCAGCGTGAGGTGAGAAGAAAATCACATGACAACCAAATTCACTTTTTGGTCAGCCCGCCTACTCGTGCAATTGCGATAACGCGTCGCTCTGTCCTTTGCTCCAGCATCAGAGTGGCCGAACAAGCCGTTGCTCCCGCCACGCCCACCCGGGTGAGCCGCGGAGCAGCCGCCCAGGCCGGAGCCCTGGCCAAGGTCACCCAAGTAGCCAGGGTCCAGTGCAGTAAAGCCCGCACCGAGAGGCGCCACCTGGGCCGGAACCGCATCCAACGCCAGAACCGCACCAGGGAGCAGGTTCCCCGCAACGCGGCCCATGCCAGAAACACCTACCTGCACCAACCCAGCCAGCGCAGCTTCCGCCACTAAACCCGCTTCCACCGGGCGTCGTTTACTTTGAGGGCATTAGTGGTACATAGTCAAAACCTAAAACACCCATTGGAAAGCATTGACACAAAAAATAAAAAATACAAATTAGGTGCAGTTCTGCGTATAGCACACACATACAGATAACTACATAGATAAGAGGAGCTTAACATTTTCTAAAGCTTTTTCCAAGCTACGAACTGATTACACCTTTCACTTTGAAAAAGTCAGATCGCCCTCTTGTCTATTTGTGTACTGTAATGCAAAAATATTAAGTCATTTATACAACAATGCTTTCAACAAAAGTTTTGTTTTCAGTTTTGCCCTCTAAAGTAATTGAATCCTACTTCTTTTATGAACCATCTCCCCCCCCAAAAAAACATTTATTCGCAATTATTTAATAAGTAAACCCCCTGCAAGTTTTTTTCCCCCACTAAGTTTTCAAGATAGTGATAAAAAGAAAAAAAAGAATAATAAAAATAAAAAAACACTGTGTACTTTCTCTATTTGTAGGAACGGGTGTGTCCGAAAAAAACTTGTTCTGTTTATGACAAGTGGTAGGATGTACCGTTGCGTAAAGTTGGAGGAGAAAATCCCCCGGAACCTTATTTCCCTGGGGTTTTGCAGTTTTCCAGTTTATTTTTAAAAATCTATTTCACTCCTTGAAGGCGTATGAGACGGCGAAAGAGAAGCAGAGAAAACGAGAGGTTGTCCCTTTTTTTTTTTTTTTTTTTACCATAAGGAAAACATAGTTCTGAATTTCTCTCATCACTGGTTGAAGGATAAAGACAAAGAAGGGGATGGAGAGAGGATGAACAAAAAAAAAAAATCAAGAGTAAAAGAAAAGATGAAATAATATATAACTAGATAGTTTTGAAAGAAAAGTGGCGGATATAAGAGGAGTATAGTACGTGTAACGTAGCCCTCTGAGCAGCCGTAGGCATCGTTGACATCCTATGGATGATACCCGCTTCACATTGCATCAAAGCATATCTTTGTGGTCAGCACACGCTTGCGGCTTAGTAGAACCAAGATGTGCCAGGAGAACTGTTGTCATTGTGTGTATGGTACTTGTACACATGTAACACAACAATTAAGCTCTTGAAAGAAAGTGGTTGCATCTTAGAACATTCAAGACTATTAACCACAGAGTAGGCGTGGCTTGCCTTTGGGCTACAGTGTGTGGTCGGTGACAGAAGGTCCAGAGCGGAACACTCTAGATGGCGACTCTATATTTTGTTTTGTTTCATTGTTTCCTCTTCATGCCCCCCCCGCCCCTAAGAAATACACCATGTTATTATTGGAGGAGGAGAAAGTGCACAGTTAAATACAAAAAAAAAACAACTTGTTACGCATAAACAGCATGACCCTCAATTGAAAGGTGAAGACGAGTGTGCCCGGCACACACCAGTCATGGTCCTCTGTGTCGTGAATTATTCTACCTGTGTGAACACCAACAACTACTGAGACGGGGAGGATCCAACCGACCCGTCCCTTTAGTTGCGATACCACTCACCGCCAAAATGGCCACGATAGCGCGCGCGCCCGCGCACACACACACACACACACACACACACACACACACACACACACACACACACACACACACACACACACAATAGCCACCATCCATAAAAAATGTTGTTCTCATGGGTGAGCAATGTCTCTTATCTATCCATTTATCTTTCCATCTATCCATCCATCTCCATCCATCCATCCATCCTCTCATCTCTCCATCGCTTGCACATTCAGCCGAAACAGTTTCCACCTTAAAATCTAGCTTACTGATATGTATTCAAAAACAATAGCAAACGATGGTGCTGAAGTGTATATGAATATACATACAAATGTTTGTAAATTATTGGAGACATGGATGTAAGTTTGCACTGTTATACATTTTGTGAGTCAAATGTCGTAGCTGTGTGCAGTGTGCTTCTTAAATTTTTCTTTTGTGACTATGATTTTATTTTTGTTTTTCGATTTAAACCGTCCACGTACAAAAGAATGTGTACTGACGCGCTAGACTCTGAAAACCATCCAAAAAAATGGCGACACTTATCTCTCTTGTAAATACTGCAGTCGGATGTGTAATGCAACTTGGATGTCAAAGCCCCCTCGGGACAGGCGTCGGCGGGACGGCTCCCGATCGGACCGATATGATGTGATCTTGAGTTGACCTTAAATCAAGAACCTTTTCCGTCTCGACAAAATGTGGAGTCTTCACTCAGATTTCAGGCTCCACCTCAAACTGAGCTTCGAGAACGTAGCTGGATTACATTACAGTATTGGATGTGCCATAAGCGGATACCGCCTCCTAGAGGGGCGCAGTTTGGGGGGGAAACCAGGAGCGACGCCTGTTCAACTCGAGTGGAGGCGCACATCCAGAGTTTGAGGATTCCATCAGTTTGTTTGGAAATAACCTTAAAGTGTTTTTCAGTTCATATATATATATATATATATATATATATATATATATATATATATATATATATATACATACACACACACACACACACACACACACACGTACAGACACGTATAGATATATTGATGTATAGATACATATATTCAGAATTCTTTACCTGTAACCACAAACCACCATTTTTCCTATACTGCCCATTTTTCCTTTAAATGGCTTTCCTTTCAAATGTTTTATTCTGAGTAATATAATTTATGATATAATTATGAATATTACATATTTCTTTTTTTTTTTTGTATAAAGATGTTATCTGTCTGAAATGCAGTGCATGGATCTGGGGTGATGAGTCGAGCATAAACAGACACGCGCGCACAACGATCTCCCATTTATGACGCTGCCTTAATCCCTACGAGCGTTACGATCCTGACTGTGCCTCGGAGGCAAGACTTTGTGCCTGCGGTGAAAAGAAATGTGATTGCAAAAAGAATGAGGAGACGAGGCAACGGAGAGAGATCACCAGTAGACGTGTGCAACGCTTATTACCACAGAGGGCCCCAGCTCTGCAGGCCTGTTCCGTTTCATGTACTTTTCATTTCCCGTCTTTTCACCTTCCTCACCAGTGTAACGTTAAAAGGTGTCTGCAGTGTGTAGTGTGTGATTACCAAGAGAATTTTTGTTTCAGAGTGGCGCCCATTTAATAACGGGACAGTGTGAATCCACCGTGTGTGTCAAGCCAATGGGATGTGAGAGATTGTGTCATCAACAACAAAAAATACGGAGTATGCTTGTATTTTCAAATATAGTTATTAGAAGAGTTGTTCACCTTGTAAGATGTTTGAAATTAAAGGGGTTGAATGTCTGGGGAGTTTTATATTTATGTTGTGCCCTAAAATGATGGCAGCTTAAAAACACTTGGGGGTTACACCCACATTACATCGCAATGAGTACGCCCCTCCCCTATAAAAAAAAAACAAAAAAACTATAGACCTATAAAATTTGGTGTATCTGATATCAATGGTGATTGTGCCTTTCACTATTTCTGCATGGTTTTTGTGATGTACTGAGATTTCCTTCCCCAAAAGGACAGTCGTCCACGGACAGGCAAGACCTATGCAAAACCAACTGATGGGTTTTCCAGCATCCATTCAGACAACAGATACCCGCCAAAAACAACGAACAAACAATAAATACTCAGGTTAAAACCTGAATCATGTCTCATTATTTATGTGTTGAAGAGAACAGAGTGCAGCCGTGGAGGCCATTGTCAGATTTTAAATGACTTTTTTTTTTTGGTGTAATGGAAAATGGATTTGTCTTAGCACCTGTGATTGCATGATGAGGGGATTCCACTGTGGTGGGTTTTTTTTTAAGATAAATGTTAAATCACCACCAGTTTATCAGCAAAAAAAAAAAAAAAAAATATATATATATATATATATATATATATAAAAACACACACACACACACACACACACACACACTTGCGCCCTAACAGTGCACTGTTGACAGACCCTGCCGCCAACAATGGAAACTTAAGTGGAGCATATACAAATACATTGAATGGCAGGTTATAAAGTGACAGCTGAAAATGCCATCAAATTGGGGATTGTTATCAAGCATCTTTTTACTGATTACCACTTTTAACATTTAAAATCAAAACTCTGAAGATACCGAAGTTGAAGACAGACGCCCAGTGTCTGTCTCTCTGGATTTATTCCGCCCAGTAGAGTGGAAGAGCGTTGTCAAATAAGCGTTTCAAAACCGGTTTGTCAGCTCCCGTTGCTGGACGATTCGTCCGCGCCGGGTCAGGGGAGAGGACTAACAACGGGCGTGTCCTCGATGGAAGCGGCGAAGCAGCGACTCCGGGAGCGAATTCAACGGGTTCGTCGCACGGAGCGTTTCGGTGGCTGACGGCCCCTTTGGTGCTGCATTCATTTGAGACTCGGAAATCGGTGATTCCGAGTCGGCGTTCTCGCCTCCCGCGTCAAACGTGTTTTCGGTTCGGGGAAAACACGGACGCCGGCAGTCAATGTGTGTTTGTTCACCGGCTTGTTCCTTCTTCAAGGATCTGCGCAGGAGATATCAGTGCGGAGTAGGTCAGATCCATTTTGGACTTTGGTTTTGGTTTGGTTATTACCTGGGTCCTTTTCAAGGGAACGCAGCACAAGGCGGTGACAGGCCAATCGTGACGTCACGGATCTCGGCGGTTGCCATTATCGCGGTGAAATGAAGTCCGCACCTGCCTCGTCACAACAAAGATTCTATCACGATGCGCCGCATTGATTAAACCCAGTTTCTTTTCTCAAAACGGTGAGTTGGCTCCATCTATCTTCAAGAATTTTGGTCGAATTGTTTTGTCTTGAGTAATACATGGATATATAGGTGCGTTATGTCCGCCGCGTTTAAAGAGCGCCGATTTGTATAGTGTGTTATTGGCACGTTCAAAACCAAGATGACATTATTTATTAACGTTATCATATGTTTGGCAAATGACCAATGTGCGCCACAGACACCATCCGCGTATTCACCACCTACAGACTGCTGGCTGTTATTGCCATGCAGATCCTAGAATCATCATGCAGTCTGATGGAGGAATCCATCTAGTCACCTCTCATTTTTCATCCTCTGCAGGTGTTTGGCTTCTAATGGATGTTCTTTAAATGCACCATCATCCTGGGATCTAATGAGCCATACCTTTAGTCTATGCCAGGCCTAAAAGCATCAGCAAGTGCAGCGTACCCCCCTGCAAACATGACATTTCTTGCATGACTCTATGCTCGGTTTTAAATATTTTAACTGTGAGACGTAGTCATGTACAATCCTGCGAATGAAAATGTGACGGGTGGGCTCTCTGGCGGGCCCACGGCGGATAGAGATGCAAACCAAGAGACAACCTTGGGCAGTGCCTACTCTCCGGTCGACTACATGAGCATCACCAGCTTCCCCCGGCTCCCAGAGGACGAGATGCTTTCTGGGGAGAACGCGCTGAAGTCTCGCAAAGACGACGACAACTTCCTCAGCGAGCAAGATACAGGTCGGTGACGCATGCCGCCAGGTTATTTATTTATTTGTTTATAAATTTGTTTTTTAAGGTCAACGGGCGAGGGACTTGTTTCACCCCAGGCTTTATGCTTTGTCATCCCAGACCCGGATCTGTTTCTGAAGTCGGCCCGTCTGCAGCGGCTCCCGTCCTCGGCCTCCGACCTCGCCAGCCATGACATCTCACCCCTGCAGGAGACCACAAGAGACCCCCTGGCAGAGGACTGCGCCTGCCAGCGAGACGGCCTGACGGTCATCATCACAGCCTGTCTCACCTTCGCCACGGGGGTGACTGTCGCTCTCATCATGCAGATCTACTTTGGAGATCCTCAGGTGTGTGTTTTTTTTAGTTTTTTTTTTAATCGAGCAATAATTTTCCTTTTTCTCTATTCGACATAAAATCCTTTGATCTGCGCGGAACCTTTCTCCTTGTGCTTACACACACCGCGCACATGAATGGACGCACACTCCCGGCCATTGAATTCTTGTAATCTAATCTAATGTTGTTTTTAAATGTCCCCTCCTCCTGTTTGAAGATCTTTAATCAGGGGGCGGTTGTGACTGACGTGGCCCAGTGCACAACCCTGGCCTTTGATGTCCTGGGCAAGCAGGGCTCGAGCGTGGACGCTGCCATCACCGCTGCTCTCTGCCTGGGCGTCATCCACCCACACACCTCTGGGATCGGAGGGTGAGTTCTCGCAACTGTATGAATCTACGAGATTGGGCTGTTTAACGCTGTGAAATATGGGAAGCTGGAATGGGGGAAAAATGACGATGTTCCACTGTACAGCGGGGGAGTGATGCTGGTGCACAACATCCGGAAGAACAAGACTCGAGTGATTGACTTCAGGGAGACGGCACCGTCCTCCCTCACTGAGGAAATGCTGGAGGCAAACCTGGATCTCAAGGTAGGGCATTTTTTCACTTACTCCAGATAGATTTGGACTAAATGACTGAACTAAATGACGGTCGAGGGGTGGAAGGCAATGATACTACCTGTATTTAATTGTTTACCATATTGTTGTTGTATTTCAGCCTGGCCTGCTCGTTGGGGTACCAGGGATGCTCAGCGGGATGCACCAAGCACACCAGCTCTACGGCAGGTACTAGAACACATGAAGGGAATAGTCATTCTCAATTTTCTGCTTCTCGACAACCTGCTATTTATTTTTCTCTGTGTTTTCCTTGGTTTCTATCTATCTATCTGTCTATCTGTCTATCTGTTTATATGTTTATATATAATAATAATAATAATAATAATAATAATAATAATAATAAAAAAAAAACAAAATAGATTTAAAAAATAAGTCACTGTGTTAATCCTTGTATTCGGTTTTTATTATAATCCTCTTTTCTTATTATTTTTTTAAAGCTCAAACTTTATTTGAACACTTATTTCTCCCTTCTTCACCTCCATTGTAAGAGCCATGCCCTGTAAACTCGAAGCGTGTGCACTTATTAGTCACTGCAGCTTTGTACCCAGTCTAGTGCCAGAGATCCGGGTTGGATTTGAAACAAGGCTGATAGAGTTGCTGCCGGACATATCAGATACTGTGCTCGTCCCAACATCAGATGGCACCGTTTCGCTTTCTCGGTTGTTATGGGGGAAGTGCTTAAGGCGTTCTTGCACACGTTGAGGATATACTGTGCTATTTGCAATCACCGAAGATCCGTTACTGAAGCTGGATTATTTGAGACTTGTAATACAACTCGCATTTAAATGACCCTTTGTGCTCTCCAGAATGCCATGGAAAGACGTGGTGACCATGGCAGCCGATGTCGCCAAAAATGGGTTTAATGTTAGTCATGATCTTGGTAAGTGTAGTGATTAAGTGCCAGTTACTAAATGCACTGAGGGTTGGCTCATGCTTCTCAGTATCCCCTCATTATGAACAATTGCTGTGTGATGACGGTTGATAGACGTTGTATGCCACTGTTGCTGTGAAATCAAAGGGTAAAAAAACAACAACCCAAAAAACGATTCTCACGCGGTCTCTGCGTGCATGTTTCCCCATAGCTGAAGCTTTAGCAAAGGTGAAAGACCAGAACATGTCCGACGCCTTCAGAGATCTCTTCCTCCCCAACGGTCAGCCTCCCATCTCGGGGTTGTTCACCAGACGTCTTGATTTGGCGGCCATCTTGGAAACGGTTGCAGCAAACGGTATCTCAGAATTCTACAGTGAAAACCTGACGCGGGAAATGGCAGCTGCTGTAAGTCAATGTCGCTTTGTACCTAATCCATCTCATCTTTTTTATAATACTTGTGTCTCAATGAAGAACTTGAAAGTTCAAATAAAATTTTTGTCTATGTGCAAACAATCACTTAAAGGTGCAGTGTGTAGAATTTACAAAACGGAATTGGCAAAAATGGAATATAATATTTATAAGCATGTTTTAATTAGTGTATAATCCCATGAAAATAAGTTAAGTGAGTTGGCGTTACCTTAGAATGAGCTGTTTTTATCCACACAGGGAGCGGCTACGCTTCATGGAAGCCGCCATGTTAGACTGCCATGTTTCTTCTACGGTAGCCCAGAACGGACAAACCGAACGCTGGCTCTCGGGCCTTTCGTGGTTTTCACAGCCACGTCTCTTCCACGGAGGCCGCCATCTTGCACCGCCATGCGGAGGGGTATTCAGTTGGTTGCGATCTGCAACCTCACTGTTTGATGCCACTAAATTCTAAACACTGCACCTTTTAAATATGAAAACTCTTCTTTGAAATGGCCCTAAGCCAGTTAAAATGTAAACTGTTTTGTCATGTAAATTTGCTGATTGTTTTGTGGCTGGATGTACATGCTAACAACATATTTACTGTACTTTAAAATGGAAAACAGACTCCTTTTTAGACTTTTTATTATTTTTTTTTTAAAGGTGCAAGCCAGAGGCGGAGTGCTGTCTGAGGAAGACTTTGGAAACTACAGCACTGCTTTGCAGGAGCCAGCAGAGGTCATCTACCAGGGTAAAAAAGAAAAAGTACTTCACATACAATTTACATCAACACCATTAGTGAACATTGCCATGTGTTGCTATAACTAGGAAAAATAAAACTTGGGCAACTTGTTGAGCCTGTATACACAGTGTGTATTTGATCAGTCTCAAGCGTTTCTGGAAATATTCAATTCAATCTCTATTTCTCTTCTTTATGGTTTGCTATGCAGGCCACCATGTGATGGCGGCTCCAGCTCCACATGCTGGCGTTGCCCTCATCACAGCTCTAAACATACTGGAAGGTTACAACATCACCAGCCACATGCCGAGGAATAGCACCTACCACTGGATAGCGGAGGTATTTTCACCGCCTCCAACAAACTGCTTACAGAATTTACTGTAGTTATTTGCATTGCATAATTTTTTGTATTTGTGCATATTTTGTGCGGCCCTGGCAGTCTGTGAAGATTGCGCTAGCTTTTGCGAGTGGCCTGGGGGACCCAATGTATGACGCTTCAGTCTCAGAAGTGGTCACTGAGATGCTGAGGTAGGCTTTACTTTGCAACCTCTGGTTCCACATTGTAACCTGTTCCACATTGTAAGTTTAGGTGGCATGCTTCAACCCATTTATTTTATGTATTTTTCCTCTTTGCCAGTAAGACCCATGCAGAAGGCCTCCGTCAGTTGATCAACGACTCTCAGGCGTTTCCTGTTGGCCATTACGCTCGATCCTTTGCTTTGGAGGACAGTGCGGTGGCCAGCCAGGTGATGGTCATGGGGCCTGATGACTTCATCGTGTCAGTCATAAGGTACGCTGCGCCATAGTGGCTGCGACTTCAAACTGCACAATATGCACAGGGCCGGATGTTATTGCTTTATGGAAATACCTGGCCCAACATCATCACGATACCTTGTCATTTGCATTTTTTTTAGCTCCCTTAACAAACCATTTGGAAGCGGTATAGTAACTCCTTCGGGAATCCTGTTGAATAGCCAGATGCTGGCCTTCTCCTGGACTAACAAAACCCAAAACTCCTTCCCATTGAACCCGGTAATGGAACCATTGACTTGTTTCTTTGCTTCAGCGCTGCATCAAATCAACTGTTATGAATAAACATTTGCAAGAATATACTGTAAATGATGACATGTCTGTCATGTCTGTAGCACAACATCATCCAGCCCGGAAAGAGGCCGATGTCCTTCCTAATGCCCACGGTCGTGAGACCTGCTGTGGGCCTGTGTGGCACCTACGTCGCCCTCGGATCCTCCAACGGAGAGAAATCTCTCAGTGGCATTACACAGGTTATTCACTACCTGGATCTATCAATAGCTTCAACAGATCTAGAATTTAGATTTTGTTTAGAAATATGAAAGCCCTCCGTGGTAACAATCTCTTTTTGTGTTTCTTAAAGGTTTTATTTGAAAAAAAATTTTAATCACTTTCCAATCTGTGTTCTGTCATATTTTGCAGGTGCTGATGAATGTTTTGTCTTCCCGTAAAAACATGAGTGACAGTTTGGCTTATGGAAGACTCCACCCACAGTTGACACCCAATACCCTTTTGGTTGACTGTGAGTATTTCTGCACACATCTGCTTTGGGGCATAATATCCTTTGAATGTTTAAGTTCAACCAAAGTCAAATCGGTACTGTGCTTGGGGGTGTCCCAGTGGTTTAACCAAAAAGTACACATTGGCCAAAAGTGAACACGGTTCGAATCAGGTCTTTGGTCTTTGCCTGTCGCTCCTCTCTCTACTTCAATATTTTCTGTCTTTCTTTACTGCACTATAAATTAAGGATAGAATTTTCTGCGCTTATTGTAAACCCTCTTTTCTTCACCTTGCAATAGGTTATTTCTTCTTCACTTGTCACCAGAGTATTGACTTCTCACCCAATCTTTACCTCATTTCTCCAGCGGAGTTTCTAGATGAAGACATAGAGGTGCTGCAGGCCAAGGGTCACATGGTGGAGCGGACAGACATCCTCTCGTTGGTGGAAGGTACGAGGAGAACCAACGACCTCATCATCGGGGTGAAGGACCCTCGGAGTGCCGACGCCTCGGCCCTCACCATGTCCATGAATATGCCCTAGCTCCTCCCCTGGTGGCGTGGATTGGGAGTGTGGGGAGAAGTAACACATTGTAGTGAGGAGCTGTATAGGGGAAAGGTGTAGATTCTCATCTGTGGACAGTGAGATGGGGGGTACAGGTCATTCTGTGAGTTGAGCAGGGAGAGGGTTGATACTAGTTGACGGGAAATGGAAAGTGAAAAGGTGGATGGAGAGGTTACTGAGACAAACACTGAGACATACTGATGTTTCACTCACATGGACAGGGGCACATGATGAGTGACGGCTGAAACCACCGTGCTTCTCATGCAACATGATCTACACAATAGACAATGTTAAGAAAAGTAATTCAGCTCTTCTGTTTTACACAGTGCAACACATATATTCATTATCCAGCCTGATGCTGCGTATCAATAAAACCTACAGTCCCATTGGAAGGGGGTCGGGCAGTTAAAGGTAGGATTTTAAATAGCAGCTATGATGACAGGATGATGGAAAAAATATAGAAAAAATTTCACGGCATTTTCACTCAAGCATGCTATCTAAAGGCTTTTTGTCAGTTATTTTGAATATGTGAAGTTTACGCTATTGTATGTGCTAGAACTCGGCAAAGTGTGGGATGCTTTTCGGAAGATGAATCTCCGAATTGATAAACATGATCTCTAACAATGATCTGAAGGAAGGGTTTTGTGCTAGGTCACACTTCATGCACTAATGCTCTGCACTCCATGACTAGACTTGGAAGGACGTGTTTTTTTTTTTTTTTTTTTTTTTTTTTAAGGTGTACCTTGCAAGATTCTCTAGTATTATGCCTCTTGCAGTTTACAAAGTATCTTCCCTTTTTACCACACACTGAGATGCAAGTGACGTTTCCTTTATAACAAAAGTGAATCTGAGCATTAACCAGTGGTAAATATGTTCTGATCGGATTTGAGGGTTAACCTCATACACCTGCAGGGAGGGTAAATCGAGACATTAATTGCAGTTTTTAAGGTTGTGTACTCAGGGTGTAAACAGCTAGGGGCGCGACACTATTGAATGGTACACGGCACTCCTTACAATCAGAACGTTGCCACTGACATACATCTGGTCTTGTGCTTTTGATTTTTTTTTTCAGATGGACATGAATTCACTTTACAAGCAAATAGGTAGGAATAGGCAATTGTGTCTGAAGTGTGCATTGAGATATCTGTAACCAAAATCACTGATACTAAACTGCTAACAGTCATGCTTTGGATGTGATGTTTGACTGTACCTTGCGGTTGATTGTTACGACTATTTAAATTTAAACATTTAAGTGCTTCAACGGGGTATTTCATTCAGCCAATAGCTTACTTTGGACCATGTTATTAATAGAACTGGGAAATGGGGTAGAATGCTTACAGCCAAGGTAGTAGTTTTCCTTGAGTATCATGGTTTCGATACAGTTATTGAATTATTATATCACTATTTTTATACAAACATTTATTTTAAAGGCAGGTGGTTCTAAGGTATAATGTTTAGGTCATTTTTTTTGTGTGTATAAAATGTCTGCAATCTGTGTACTTTAAATAATTATTGTGTTTAAGAGTTGTGCTTAAGAGAGGATATTTGGGTACAAAAATGTCTTGGAAAAGGGCAATAAAGTCCAGAAGGGTCAATTTAGGTGGTCAGGACTTTCTGGTCAGCACCAAATTCTATAGGGAACGCTTGCAAGCTTTCTCTATGGAATTATGACATGGTTTGGTGATGCTCGCTGCCTCCCCTCAGAGTTTGTCTTCAATCACCTGTTTTGCTTGGTTTCATGTGTATTTTTTTTTCTTTCTTTTTGAAATTATTATTCACCCTCTATTTGATTTGAACCAAAATTAACATGACGTTTACAGACCCAGTAAATAAAAGGTTTGCACACATGTTGAGAATTCTTTATTAACTTTAACTTCATGCCCCTGCGCGATCGCTGCCTTATTGTCGGGAAAGGCGGACCCCGCCACCAACAATGGAAGCGGCATCGGAGGTCATACACAAACACAGGCTGGTTCTTATCAAGTATCTGCTAAATAAATAAGAGACTGAAGAAAGATATCCAAGATGATAATTATGTTAAGACGTAACGTAATATGTAGGACATATTGTTAATACTCGTAAAAAATGATACTGTGTCGCATGTAAATTCAACAATTATATTGGATGATTTTGTGTCCTGCTGGAGCATCAAACATAAGACGCACGCCCGGTCTAGCGTCATTATTTGTGGTGAAAAGGCCGCCTGCTGCATTCATTTAAACAAGTTTGTTTTATTTCCATCGTCATGGCTGTTTTTGTTGCGGTGAACAGCGGCTTAATGTAGTAAAACCCCGTAGGAACCAAGAAGAGATCGCCGCCCGGAACCCTGCCGCAGCGCCCGCGTTTCCACCGGACCTTGTCCCGTGTGAGACGCGCTGTGTTAGCTGTTAGCTGGTTCATCTAGACTAGCTGGCAGATGTCGAGCAGTTGCACTTATCTCCTTACGAATATGTCTGGTAAGGATTTTAAATACGTTTGTGCTTTACGTGCGACTTAAAGTTCATTATATATAGCTAGTCTAAACGGCAGTACCAAGCCGTTTTTCGGGCGTGCAAGTGCTCTAATTTCCAATGTTTTCACGATGAATCTAGTGCAATGCTAAGTAGCAAGCTAAGAGTTGCTAACGTTAGCTTTACGCCAAGGCCTTTGATGCAGGCGAGCAGGAAATGTTGCTTAAGATAAATATGAATTTAACGAGGTTGCAGACATGTAAAACTGCCAGTAGTGACGTTTCGAAGATAATTTACTTGTGTGACCACGAACTAAAAAGGAGAAGCATTGTAAAGACTTTTTTTTGTCTGCAGAATACTGTTTAGCTACATACCAGGTTGTATTGACACTAGAAGGAATAGTGTCATTGTGAAGTCCAATTTTTAAATATACCCTGCTAGTGGGATACAGATGGGTTCTAGTGGGAAAATAAAACGAATTTCATTTTTTGTTTCTTAATCGAGCCTTGAGTTACCATAGCTTCCCATACGTTGGGCACTGGACATTGTTATTTTCCTTGTTAAACACTGTACATACGCATACATGCAGTTGCATACTGTAGATGACTGTACATTACATATATTTTGCTAACACATATATATATATATATATATATAAATATATATATATATATATATATATATATATATATATATATATATTATTTTTTTTTGCTTCTTCGTGTGTGTGTGTGTGTGTCTATATATAGATAGATATAGAGAGAGTGAGAGAGATCTCAGATTTATATATTTTTCTTCCTACTTTGTTTTGCACCGCCTCTGGAATTTACCATTTATTTTTTGACTGCATGTGAGGATGTGGTGATGATGAAAACGCAATGATGCATCTTTTTTTTTTTATTACGTTGCAGCATAACCAGCTCAACCCTCGGCCACTCCTATTAAGAAGGGAGGATGGCACATATACATACACCACCTCACATGTCCCATGGGACAGAAGTCCTGGAAGGTGATAATGACTCCGATGGGGACTCTGGAGTCGGAGAAGATGCAGTGGAGCATGCTGATTGCTGCCATGGCGTTGGAACACAAGAGGAAAAGGCCACCGAGGAACATGGCAAAGAAGAGTGTGATGGCGAGGAGGAGGAGGGACATTTTACAATTTTTGTTTCATTTAAAGGAAACATGGAAGATGAAGACTTTTCACAAAAACTTGACAGAGTCCTTAACGGCATACCAAGCATTATCGATTTAGGTAAATATTAACTGTTAACTGTTAAATATGGACCATTCCGGTACAGTAAGTACCGCTTCAAGTGGACATATCTTTGTTATTCAATTTTTCTACCCTGTGGTTCATGGCCGCTACCTCTTCATTCTTTGTCCTCCCTCTCAACTTTGATTCTCATATGTTCTCCTGTTAGGTTCAGAGCGACTGCAGCCACAACACTTGGAGCCATGGAACAGTGTACGTGTTACTTTCAACATTCCCAGGGATGCTGCGGAGCGGCTGAGATTGCTGGCACAGAACAACCAGCAACAGCTTAGAGATCTGGGGATTCTCTCTGTCCAGATAGAGGGTATGGTGAAGCCCTAGTGGAGCCCGCTATTACTGTTAAAAAGAAATCTCATAATTTTTATTGTTGTCCATGCTTGCTGTTCCCAGGGGAAGGAGCTATTAATGTTGCTATGGGGCAGAATAGAGGGCAAGAGGTGAGAGTGAATGGACCAATTGGCATCCCTGGCCAGATGAGGATGGATATGGGCTTTCCAGGTCAGCCAGGCCCAGGTATAATACATGGGGTTAATCAATCTTTCTATCTGTAAAAAAAAGAGACGTTGGAAGTATTGATTGGATTTGGAAAACACGTTCATTTTTAATGTGAAACAAAATTCTATATTTATGTTAGTACAGATACTCCTCACTTCCCGACCTGCCTGTTTAACGGCCGTTCACTTACGACCCACTCTCCGACCAGTCGGTATTGTACGCTGTCTCAGCATCTCACCGTGCATCACCCTTTATACACTTTATGCACTATATATACTGTATACATCTCATCTCATCACCGTTCTCAGTCTCGTTCCCACCGTCTGTCAGTATTCACTACACTAGCATTCGCATTGCCCACGCCCCCTTACCGTGAAATAACACAGGTCCTCGCTTATCGACCAATTCGCTTAACAATCTGGTCCTAGGAACGGAGCTCGGTCGCTAAGGGAGGAGTACCTCTAATCTAATTTTGCTAGAGAACATTATGCTAGAAAAGCACTATGGTGTGTCAACATAACACACATTAATTCTCTTCTGGGTACAAGAATATTGCCAGATTTATTGCATTTTATTTATATATTTATTTACTTTTAAATATCATATTCATGCATTTCTGCTGTAATTTGAGAGTGTGTAACTAATCATAGAATACATTGGATTCATTTGTTGAGCATTTTTAACTTTTTACACAAATTGATGTAAGAAATAACTTTTACCAGCAGGTGTGAGGATGACCAACCCATCAATGGTCCCCCCTGGTCCCAGCATGGCAGGTCAGGCGATGGTACCAGGCAGTAGTGGACAGATGCATGCCAGAGTTCCAAGACCAACTTCTCAGACAGGTTTGGTTTATAACTACTTCATTTGTAGTTAATTCTTTATTTGGCTTGAATATAAGTCTGTGAAAGGTTGGCTAACAAGTAAACCTGATTTATTTGTATTTATTTACTTGCTCTCTTCCTAGATGCTATGGACCCAATGATGCCAGGGATGTCAATTCAGCAGCAGCAGCAGCAACTCCAGCACCAGCAAGCTGGCCCCCATGGTTCAGGCCAAATGCCCCCACAGGCGGTCCACCACATGCAAGCTTTGCAGGCTGGCAGGCAACTTAATCCTGCCGCCTTGCAGCAGCTTCAACAGCAGCAGCAACAACAACAACAGCAGCAGCAGCAACATCAGCAGCAACAGGCCCAGCAACAAGCTCAGCTCTCCCAGCTTGGGCCTAGACCTCCATTCAACCCCTCGGGTCAGATGGCCGTGCCCCCTGGCTGGAATCAACTGCCCTCTGGAGTCTTACAGCCATCTGCCTCCCAGGGAGGGCCTGCATGGAGAAAGCCACCCCCCCAAACCCAACTCAGTCAACGCCCACCTTCCCTGGCTGCAGTTCAGACTCCCAGCCATCCTCCACCTCCTTACCCATTTGGTAGCCAGCAGGCTGGACAAGTATTCAATGCCATGGGGCAGGGGCAACTACAGCAACAACAGGGAGTGATGGGACAGTTTGCAGCCCCTCAGCCCAAAGGTCCTCAGCCAGGCCCAGGTGGTGTAGCAGGACCACCCAGACCTCCTCCACCACTTCCACCAACATCTGGACAGCAGGGTAACCTTGCTGCCAAATCTCCTGGTTCCTCCTCATCACCTTTCCAGCAGGGTTCACCTGGGACTCCTCCAATGATGGCCCAGCGACCAACGACCCCACAGGGTTTTCCACAGGGTGTGGGCTCACCAGGGAGAGCAGCTCTTGGACAACAGGCTAATATGCAGCAAGGATTTATGGGATTGCCCCAGCATGGACAGCCAGGGGCCCAAGTGCATCCGGGTGCAATGGCAGGTAAGCTTATTCAACCCCCACCCCATAAACACAAATATACACACAGAAAAGCCTTTGTTGATCATTTTGTAAAAGGCAACATATATTATTTAACTATTTCCAGGGCTCGACAGTAACGGTTGCCCAGTTGCCCTCGGCAACCAGATTGAGTCAATTGGCAACATTTCGTGGCCCCTAGTTTTTCCCTTTGGCAACCACTTTTCAACATAAAAAATAGGGATAGCAACTCGCGAAACATGCACTCCAAAATAAATATATTTTTTGCATTAGTGATTTTTAAATATTGCTGTTACAGTCAGAACCAGAATTCTGCGCATGCCTTGACACACGTGTGCACCGTGCACAGGCACCAGTGAATGGAAGTAGAGCATGGTTATTACAGTCAGGGATACAAACAACTCACATTTCTGCGTATGTTGCTTTTTCACGTCAATTTGAGTGACTTGTATAAATCGTCCAAACTGATCCGAAAGTTTTTTCTGGGGGTGCGGCAACTTATTTTAGCATTAAATCTTTTTTAACCGTCCGAGAGTGATGCCATCTGCGATAGATTAAGTAGTCCACTCGTTCTCTGATATTACATTAGAACTAGGCTTGTGTGAAATTCCAGTCGCTGGTTGCTGGGGGGCAGCGATTGACGATTTTCAGACCTGCCAACCTGCACGCATTTTGTGTACCAACTACGCAATTTTTAGTCAAAATACGCAGGTACGAAATGCCAGCTGAAACTACGCAAAAAAGTTGTGATTCTGTGAGCCCTCCCTCTCTTCAAACTTAACATCCACTGATACGCCGCTCGCTGAGTGCTACTTTATTATCCATCGAGGTATAACGCTGCATTGCTGAGGTTAAATGGGAAGTGGGAGAGTTATAATAAAGCACTTGAGAAATGTGACCGTAATGTTAACATATAAAACGTAAGATGCACTGATCTATTGGCCATGTACGGAT